>NC_057810.1:362779851-362841998 GCF_018294505.1 Triticum aestivum
ACACCCCTCCCGATGAACAAGACCCCCGTTTCGACCATAAGAGGTCTGTTTCCTCCGTTTTGCGGTACGCCACAACCCTCCCGATCCAAGACCCCCGTTTCGACCATAGGAGGTCCGTTTCCTCCGTTTTGCGGTATGCCAGGCCCCTCTCAATCAACAGGACCCCGTTTCGAACGTGGCCGGTCGAACACAAGGCCGTTTCCTCCGTTGTGTGGTACGCCAGGCCTCGTTTCCATCGACTGTTCCGTCTAATCCCTCCCGATGAACATGACCACGCATTCCGTTCTGACCCAGCCGGTTGGCTCCCCATGAACACGACGACGATGCTGTTTCTCCGTTCCGACCCAGCCATGTACGTATGAGCGATAGGCGTTAGACACCCTGCCCGTATGTACGTACGTGGTCGTATTTTCTTTCTTGCACCCTCGCTGTTGTACGTACGTGTACATGCTACGTGCGCGCCTCTACTACGACACGTGCGTGCCTCTACATCCACCAGTATATATGTACATACACGTTCGCGACCAGAATGACAACACTACATATGCTTCGACCAGGTGGGTCCCGACTGTCAGGCACTTCCTTGCGTGCGAAGATGTAACTGGTGGGTCCCAGCAGTCAGGGGGGTGAATCGTTTTTTGGACGCACTTCCTTGCACGCGAAGATGTAATTGGTGGGTCCCAGCAGACAGGGGAAACATTTTTTTCGCTAAATACGGTGGCCCGTCTGGTGGGTCCCCGCTGTCAGGTGGAGGAATAATTATTTTGCGCGTAATAAGGAGGAACTTACTTGCTGCGGTCGTGGACCCAGCTGTCAGCCTCTCCACGTACAGTCCACGTCCGATGGAAGCCATTCCTTGACCATGTTGACCACGCCGCGCCGAGAGCACAAGGGCGGTGGACGAGGCGAGGCCTAGGAAGGGGACGACATGGAGCCGGGGAAGACGCGGCAATGGATGCCCACGCGTAGAGGAGTATGAGGGTTCACTCGGTCGGCTGCGGTGTGAGGCTGCCGTCGCCGCAGAATAACTAGGGGTGTGGGTGCGTAGAGGGATGGCCTGGCCAACGGCGGGAGTAGTAGGGGGCGGTGAGGCCTCCGCGGCATCAAAGCCGGCCACGGGCGGCAGGAGCAGGCGGCACGACCGACGCTGCTTTGGGCGGCTGGAGCAAGAAGACCAGAGGTTGAAGAAGCACTACGACCGTTGGATGGACATTGTATGGTCACTGGAGCTACAATCGTTCATATTGACTAAAGTTGACAAAGGCTTCCGTCCCAGTCAAATTAGTAGGCCCACAACTCAGCCTCCCACCAAGGTTGGTCCCAGCTAGCAAGGAGTATTCATTTTTTGTGCGTAATAAAGAGGCACTTTCGGTGGGTCTGAGCTGACAGCTGGGGGAATGTTTGTTTTGTGAAATACGGTGGTCCGTCCTATGGGTCCTAGCAGTCAGGGGGAAACGCTTTTTTCACGAAATACTGGTGACCCTTCGATGGGTTCCTGCTGTCAGGTGGAGGAATAATTATTTTCCGCGTAATAAGGAGGCACTTCCTTGCGGCTGCCGTGGACCCAGCAGTCAGCCTCTCCACTTACAGTACTATTCCGATGGAAGTCGGTCATTGACCACATTGACCACGCTGCACCGAGAGCACCACGGCGGTGGACGACGGCGAGGCCTAGGAAGGGGACGACGGGGAGCCGGGGAAGACGCGTCAGTGGAAGCCCGCGCGGAGAGGAGTACGAGGGTTCACTGGTTCGGCTGTGGTGTCAGGCTGCCGACGCCGCAGGGCCTAGCCAGCGGTGGGAATAGTAGGGGGCGGTGAGGCCTCCGTGACAGCACAGCCGGCCACGAGAGGCAGGAGCATGCGGCACGACCGGCGCTACTTTGGGCGGCTGGAGCAAGAACACTAGAGGTTGAAGAATCGCACCGGCCGTTGGATGGCCATCGTACGGTCACTGGAGCTAGAATCGTTCATATTGACTAAAGTTGACAAAGGCCCCCATCCCAGTCAACTTAGTAGGCCCACAAGTCACCTCCCACCATGGTGGGTCCCAGCTAGCAGGGGGAGTATTCATTTTTTGTGCATGATAAGGAGGCACTTCCGGTGGGTCCAAGCTGACAGCGTGGGGAATGTTTTTTTCATGAAATACGCTGGCCCGTCCGGCGGGTCCCAGCAGTCAGGGGGGAAACATTTTTTTGCGAAATAAGGTGGCCCGTTCGATGTGTCCCTGCTGTCAGGTGGAGGAATAATTATATTGTGCGTAATAAGGAGGCACTTCCTTGCGGCTGCCTGGACCCAGCTGTCAGCCTCCCCACGTACAGTACTGTTCCGATGGAAGTCGGTCGTTGACCACGTTGACCACGCCGCACCGAGAGCACCAGGGCGGTGGTCTGGACGACAACGAGGCCTAGGAAGGGGACGACGCAGAGCCGGGGAAGACGCAGCAGTGGTAGCCCGCGCGGAAAGGAGTATGAGGGTTCACTGGTTTGGTTGGGGTGTGAGGCTGCCGTCGCCGCACAATAACAAGGGGTGTGGGTGAGTAGAGGGATGGCCTGGCCAGCGGTGGAAGTACTACGGGGCGGTGAGGCCTCCGCGGCATCACAGCCGGCCACGGGAGGCAGGAGCACGCGACACGACCGGCGCTGCTTTGGGCGGCTGGAGCAAGAAGACCAGAGGTTAAAGAAGCAATATGGTCGTTGGATGGACATCGTACGATCACTGCAGCTAGAATCGTTTATATTGACTAAGTTGACAAAGCCCTTGGTACGTGTCAACTTAGTAGGCCCACAGCTCGGATTTGGCAGAGAACATATAGCCCATTTGCGATTTGTAAGAATGTACAACCCATTTTTCAATTCTAATGGAATTTACTACAGCCCATTTACGTGTTTGTTAAAAGTATAACCCAACTTCTAGCTAGGACAACGATCAATAATTTCAAACAACCGCTCAAAACAGAATTCAAAAAAAATTCCCACATTTTGATGGGATCTGAAATATTTTTATCCGAAATTTCTAGTCAGGTTAAATATAATTTCAAAATAAAGTTGTATCACATTAAAATCCAACAAAATATTATGCGCACAACAAGTAATGAAACTAAAATTTCCAAATTCCAAAAATAATATATTTTCAAACTAATTACATGTTTGGTGCATAGTAATTGCCTAGTTATTATAATTACATCCCATTTATTATTTCTTAAAGTCCATTTTCTTGTTAAGCCTAATGCATACCTCCTAGGAAACTTTGCAACCTAGCGGGGCTGATAACAAGTTGACCCGGATATTGTGTACAACTGTCGGCCCAGTTGCATTGCTGATGTTGAAAAAAAAGGCCTGTGTAGTACAGTACAACCTAACATGGTTACTCAGGCCACATTCAGGGACGCCAGAAAGGCCCAAACAAGGCTTCTGTACAACTTTTTGAAGTCACTGAGCTCAATTAATAACTTTTGAAAAAAGTTAGATTACAGTGGAACCTAATTAAAAGCTGTCACGAGCAAATAAATAATTCAATGGGTCCCACTTGTGTGTGCACGTGTGTGTGCGTGTGTGTGTGTGTGTGTGTGAGAGAGAGAGAGATAGAGAGAGAGACCCATTGGTCGATGCTCGTAAATACATCTTTCAGCCATATGCATTGCTGATGCTCAGTAAAAACTTATATAGTTGACACAATCATATAGAACATCATAGCACACTCAACTTGCATACAAAAATTTCACGCAGGCGGCACAATCAGGATGGAAGCAGTGGATCGCTACGGGAAGGGCTGGGTTGAAACCAACGAAGTCGTACATAACGGCTCATCGTCTTTATAAATGACGGGGAAATATCTTGAATGTTGTGTAAAGAAAACAAACAGACAACACAATAACTTCTGCTAGCACATTAAGTTGACGTACAACCCATTCTAAAAAAAGTTCAGGTACAAAATTAGAACAGGTCACAATCAAATGTACTGGCATATCAGTGGTTCAGACCCATAGCTCGGATTTAACTAGTACTATCTGACAAGATTCAGTTGTTACCTCAAATTAGAGCACATCCAGGCAGCCAGCCCTGCCTCTTCTCCCAAAGAAGCAGTGGCCTCCGTCGCGCGATGGAGTAGGCCCTCTGCCATCCATCATTCCGAGCAACACGGGAAAAGTCTGACGTTGACTCCTGTAATGGACGTCGTCGATGGACCCTAGCACCAGCGGGGGCGGTAGGACTTCGATTGATGGATTGACCACTTCTTCGACATGCACGAACACTTGATACAGGTACATCTCTAACGTGGTCTACGGCGGCCTTGGTGGCGACGAATAGTACAACCGCGGTTCCTGCACCGGTATCTCAACACCAATCACCTTCGTTATGGTGGACGACTTCTTCATCCATGCCATAACCGTCAGAGCCCAGCTGTGTGGAGGAACAAACATACTTACGAGCTCACCTCCAAGGTCGTTGATAAGCTCGTTCATGGACTCGCTGTTCCAAGCACGTCGAGGCATGCCGTGGAAGTTAAGCTTTGTTAAAAACTCAAGCTCAGAGGGCACCGAGCCCCATCCTGGGTGCCACCGATCAAAGCTCACCAGCGCGCCATCGCAGAACAAACGCCGGGAATATTCGAACACACGACTGCAGTCGAAAGTTGTTCGGAACCTGACGAAGAAATCAACCGGTGGCGGACAGACTTCGACGAGCAAGTTACTTATTTGGATGCCGTGCGCAATGCCAAGAGCTTTGACAAGGTCGTCCGGCGAGACGGGAGGCCGGTCGCCGTTGATGGTTACCATCAGCACTTTGCCGGCAAACTGGTCGTCAAGCGCTGTCATGCCACTATTGAGCGACAACATGCAGCGACCGAAGGCAGGACGGACCTCAGGATATCTGGCTCGGAGATCCGCGTTGATCGGCGACATGATAGTGCGCTTGAGTACAGGGAGTACATGAGGGGGATTTGGGGGAACTGGAGTAGGAATCGAGATTACAGAGGTGGGGGAGGGGCGGGAGACTGGGGATGAAAAGGTAGCATGAATTTCGAGCACGCGCCAATATGCTCTCGGCGTGCAAGCGCACGAAAACACTGGTGGCGCCCACATGTTGGCCTAAGAGTTTTTATTCTTTCTTTTTTGGAGAGCCCGACCTTTTTTTCAGGATCTTTTGAGAAACCGGTCCGAGAGTCATAATTGACCTGTTTGGCATTGCATTACTACTCGGCCCATATTCAACGACACCTCACTGGCCCAAACAAGTGTAGATCATCGAAAAGACAGTGAGCTCAAATTATATAACTTGAAAAAAGGAGATATACTCTGAACACTGGAGAATGGTGATGCCCTCATTTGGCCCACCAGTAGTTCGAGACAATAAATAGTTCGAAAGAACGATATATACAACATTCAAACACTGACTAGTGACTACTAATGACATAAACAGCAAGACATGATAATTCATAAGAAGTCTTTCTACACCACCAAAACGTACCCATCTGTCGCGCTTAGACTCTCGTGATCCAGACGACAATGACATTCTAAATAGAAGCAACTATTACATAGAGAGAGTGACATAGACGAGGATGACCAAATGACAAGGAATATGCATAACAAAAGAAAGAACTACCCATCCAGAACCAGCAACAAAGACAACAACGTCATTCGAAGAGATGATCCAACACCATCATAATTTGCAGCCCCGTTTCAGCGACCAGTGATCCGGAGACATGAGTACTCCACCCTTTCGATGCAACAGCCCAATTACCTATCAACCTGAAGGCTTGAACCACATCACTGCCTGTCGTAATTGAGACATCCAAGGATCAAAGTTAATCCGGTTGCCTTTGTCATTCTCACCTTCTTTTAGCTGCAGGCTGTAGCATTGACTACTCCTAGGGCTCGCCATGTACACACAGTTTTCCATAGCAAACAAAGCCTCTTTTCCATCAAGGTCCTTGCCAACGGCGATCTCCTGGTTAATCGAATAATTGAGTCTGAGAAACAGAGAGTGTGAACCAAGGCTGTTTACCCGCCTCCAACTAAAAAATCCTAAAGGCCCCAACAAGCTGGTATCCTGCACATAGACGTAACAACCACTGTCCGGATACTCACGTATTACAAGGTGGTTGTATACAATGGGGTTTTTGCAATATAACTTTTCCAGCTCATGTGTCCGAATGATCATCAGTCTTTTGCCGTCGTCTGATCAAGCGAGGAACCAGTTGTGCTTCCCTGTTTTTGGCAAAGGTGGTGTAATTACAAAGGGCAGTAACTTTAGGGACACTGCATCATATCAAAAAGGACATGCATTGTTAATGTAAGATCAACATTGTTCAGAGTATGAGTAGGATAATGCAAGAAACAACATTGATATGTCCTTGTTGGAACTGGGAGGAAAATACAGGGAAATGTATACTGGGTTCAAAAATATAGAAGTGCCATGCATGGTTATACTCATGTCATCTCGCAATCGATTCTTCACAGGAAACTACCATGTCATGCATGTTATGTAATCATTTTCTGTCCTCACAAACAAATTCTTCAAGGTAACTAACAGACCATGCATTGTTATATACTCGTGTTCTGTGGGCAAAATTTTTGTGAGGATATTATTCTAGCCATTGTTTGCTGAAGGGCGAATATAGGTATGTACACATGGTAAGCATTGCAGGATTTCACTACCTTCAAATATAGAGTTCTCCATATGCACATTTACTTCCCTAATGTATGGTTAGATGAAACCAACAGTGTGGTGCATGTTTCTACATCATGAAAATGAGGAAACTGACATGGCCATTGATACACACTCATATTTAGTAGTAGTATATAGATTACTGTAAAATAAGGATAATATCCATATATTCCTAACCATTTTATTATTCAGGGTACAAATTGGCTGTAATGACATGGTCACAATCGCATGAATTAACTCATTCCAAATATAGCTGATTTACAGCGTCTCTAATATATTGCCATAGTTCTACTCAAATTCTGCTCAAACAAGGATATGCCAATCATCAAAAAAAGTTCAAATAGTGTCATGGCGTCATCATTAACATGAGACGAAAACAACTTACACGCGCCGTCCCAGCAATACGTGGTGCCATCTGCTTTGTCAATCACGTAGATGATGCCATTGTGTTCAATAGCATCACAGAAGTGTGTATCAGCTTTGACGATGATCCACTGCGAGCCGAGTTGTCTCCAGCTAAAAAAGGCACCGGCGTAAAGATAGGTGAGTCCGCGGTCGAACAAGGCAATTAGCTTGAAGTCTGCGTAATTCGCATGTCGTGTGGGTACTTGGCAGATTACAATCTTCAACAAAACAAGGTCCGTCCAACTGACGTAGTAATCAAGATGACTTGGACCGCGATGGTAATACTCTATATAATCCAACGGAGGAAGGATAATCTCATGGGAGGTTTGGAAGTTCACGAGCACCAACTTTTTTCCGTCTTCTCTGAAGGCAGCCATCCAGAGGGAGTTCATGCCGACCCAGTACATACCTGCCAAGAAGTTTCGGGCGATGGTGATCGGATTGATGTCGAGGGAGATGATGTACGGCGACACACTACATACCTACAAAGAAGTTTCGGCGAATGGAGATCGGATTGAAGTCGAGGGGCATCATGGACGCCTCCGTATCATGGTGAGCCAATCTCGCAAGACCAGATAGCAGCAAGCAGGGTGTCTTGAAAAGCTTAGGCCTCGCTTCGATGATGGCCATGTGCATGTCCCTCGAGCATGTAGCCAGCCATAGGGCGGTCAATATATCCATACACAAACAACAGAGGTCGAGGATGTCACTGGGGAGATTGCTCCAATTGCGGCTCATATGCATGTTGCGCGGTTCGCGTTCGGCCATGGTGGAGTTTGGAAGGGGGCTTGATTTACGGGAGAGAAGGATGTCGGTGCTGGAGCGGCTAGCGAGGGAATAGTGGTACTGGGGGAGGCGAGTGAGGCGACGGTACACGGGGGCATAGTGAGATGGAGACAGAGACGGAGACAGAGAAGGAGATGGAGATGGAGTGGTGCTATGGGAGCGGAGAGGGAGACGAGGCGAGGCACCAATGTGCTGTACAACGGCAGTGACAGACTGCACAGTGCATAGGGTGAGGCTGACTTTGGTAACCCGAACACGCCACCTCGCTTGGACTAGTGTCAGGCGCAGGGTGTTGTCACTTCACTGTGAGGACAGGATGAATAGTATTTTGACCATCAAGTGTACCATAGTTGTATTACTACTACTACTACTACTACTACTACTACTAGTAGTAGTAGGAACATGAGTACTCCAGTATTGTATAGCGGAAATAGGTCTCCCGTGCTAGCATGCCTGTTCACTTCATCGTTTAGGTATCATCCATATTGTGAGCAGAACCAAATTCTCGTGCATGCCCAATCAACGCCCTACCGCGATGCATGAAGTGGTCGTTCTGGTGCATCAAGGACGGCATGCAGATTGTTCCACACTTGAGAAGAGGAAAAATGGAAAGGTAGAACGCGGTAGCAGAGGAAGAGAATGCTGGCTAACAAGGCTGGGAAGGGATCGAGCAGGAAGTTAATGCTCCATGCCAAAAGGTTTTGGGAAAACCAGATTTTCATAAGGTGACTTATACTCACCTAAAAGGAGGGAGTATTCCTTAATCAGAGAATGTTGTGTCTCCCACTCACGGGCTCAAAAAAAAGCTACGACACATTTTTTTATCTGTTTGCATAGGTCCCTCCTATCAGGAAGGATGGGCACGTACACGAACAGGTATGACTCCTCAGTCTACCCGCATAGCCTTTTTGTTTAGTCTACCTAGCTATCTAATCAACTGCCTGCATGCCACTTCTCCCATTTACTTCTCCATCGGGAACCGATTCGCCTCGGCTTCTTCACCTCCCCTTCGTCTTCATTTGCATCCAAACCCCACTGCGTTCACATTGTTTTAACCTCTTTAAATAATCATCTACTACTTCAGTTAGACTAGCCATCTAATCCTAATTCTCCAAACCATAGCCCTTCGTTCCAGCGGTTCCAAATGGCGAAAGAGATCGAGATGCATGTTTTTAGCGTCCAACATGTCCTCATCGAAGGCTCGATGTGCATAGTTGCCACCGTCACCGTCCACCCAAGGGTTGTTCGGTAGTGGATCAACAATGTATCCAACTCCCTCAAAAAGGTAGAGACGAGGGTCATCGGTCTCGACATAGAGTACACGGAGCGTGCCCCTGGGAAGATCCAGCGCGCCGCCGTCCTTCAACTGTGCCTCGAAGATGATGTTTTGGTGTACCACATCATACACTCGCCCTCCATACCAGGTGAGCTTCATGATTTCTTGTCTCGGGAGGACGTATACTTCTGTGGGGCAGCCATCGAAGGGGACAAACAGAAGCTGGAGCCGTACAACCTTGATTTGAAAAGCATCGCTGACCTACAAACCACAATCAAAATTCCTGTAGAAGATTGTGCTAAACAGACACCATCCCTATTCGACATAGCAAATTTTGTGCTCAGTACAAATCTTCAGAAGGGTGACGAGACGGTGGCATTAAGGTCGTCTGGATGGGAGAATTGTCCCTTGACGTACGAGCGGATAAAATATGCTGCCCTCGATGCCCGTGCGAGTTTTGAGATAGCTGCAAGGTCCAAAGAGCTTGTTGCGAAGCCGTCTCCCACAGAGAATGAGAAGAAGAAGAAGAAGAAGAAGAAGAAGAAGAAGAAGAAGAAGAAGAACAAGAAGAAGAAGAAGAAGAAGAAGAAGAAGAAGAAGAAGAAAACGCTGCACCAGCAGGAGGGCATTATGGATGGATGAACTATTTCCTTTCTTGTAAAAAAAATTATTCTCTCTCGGTGTATATTGATATAGATGGACTATTTCGATGGTGTGCATGTCTTTGCAACAGAGTAGTAGCATGGGTCCGCTTGACTATAAGGAACTATTTATCCGCATATATAGCTTTCTCTGCTACTCCTTCTAGTGATCGGTATACAGTGCATGTGTTCGTAGACATGACAGCTTGTCCATGGAAGTTCAACTACAGCGACAATCACGTTTCATCTCGCGATTCCCACGACGCCTCTCCAACCCACGGCACCAAGCCCCCCGACGTGCGCCTCACCCCTCTCGGCTGCACCGCCCATCTTCCTTTGTGTGCATGACATGTGGGCCACCTAAAATGCAGCGAGCATCAAGTTTCTACCACAGCCACCCGCGATTCCCACGACGCCGCTCGAACCCATGAAATCACACGTCCCCCGGCCTGCGGCTCACCCCTCTTGGCCCCACTGCCCCTCTGCCTTCGGGAGCATTACATGTGGACCAGTCACCTATCGGGTCCACATGTTATTGACTCAAAGGTAGGTGTAGTAAGGCGATGAAGCTCAGTCCCTACGGCCCTGAGAGGGAAATGTAACTCCTGCGCCAGGGCTTGTGGTGCTCCCGCAGCACGAACTCATGCCAAACTCGAGATTTGTTTCTTTACTATCCATGCACGCAACGATTTAATGGACATTGTAATCTCAACATGTGATGGGGAGCTCTAAATTTGAATTTGAAACTTATAAAATGAAAAGATTCAAAACAAATAAACTGGGAGAGAGGGAGTATATCGTAGGATGTGTCCCATACAAAATAAGTCCCCTGGTTTGTCACCGCAAAGATGAGGTTACACAAGAGCACAGCTTCTTCCTACTCATACGGCAAAAATCGGCCGTAGACAGCATGGTCCGCCTTTGACCGCCATATGCAAGGTTTCAATCTCACCGTGGTTCCATCGTACCAATTCATGCGGTGGCCCATTGCATGGCTGATCCCAATGTTGGACAAAGGTTCTACGGAAACGGTGTCACCGTTGTAAATGTTGTGCAAATTGATGTTGGTACCCTCCCGTACATATGCAAGCCAATCTCCACTCGCACCGAGCCTAGCCTGTGAAACAGTGGGCAGGGGGAGAATTAGGAAATGGGCACGGAAGTAGTCTTTAGAATGCATTTACTATGTGATCAAACTCATCTTACCTGCTCATGGAGGAAATCCGAGTGCCCCTCAACGTCGGCATCTCAAGGGGCGTCACCTTGCAACTACGGCCGCGCCGCACTGGAGAGACCCCCAAGGAAACATCCTCGCGCGTTCCACGAAACATCAAGATGCATTGTATGAGTAGTTTATCTTGTGAGAGAAAAGGATGAACGAGGGAAGGCCTCTAGAGATAGATATGGACACTACTACTACCAATGTGCTGGCCCGTGCGTTGCAATGGATCCAAACTAGTAGAATAATACTTGTTCACGTGCTTGAAATATAAACACTCTAGTTTTCATATACATGTGTCAGCAGACATGACAGCTTGTCCATGGAAGTTGAACCACGGCGACCATCACGTTTCTTGTTTCTACCACTGCCACACCCACATGCGATTCCCACGACGCTGCTCCAACCCACGGCATGACGTCCCCCGATGTGGACATGGATCCTCTAACGTGGCTATCACTGCCTTGTCCTGCCTTTCCTTCGCTGACAGGTGGGACCCATGCTTATGGGTCCCACATGTCAGTGATAGAATGGTACGATTGTTCGTGCCCCTCATCCCTCTTGGCCCCACCGCTCCTCTGCCTTTATGTGCATGACATGTGGGCCAGCTGAACTGCGGCGACCATCAACTTTCTAACATAGACACACCAGATTGGATGCGGTTTGCCTGCTCCGCTGCTGTGCTCCGATCCGTACTCCTGCACCATAATATTTTCATCCAGCGGCTGTGACAAATTTCGTCCCGGGCATCAATCCTCAGCTGGAGTACTTATGTACTACTGGTAGTACCCGCCGGTGTGGCCATCTACGCCTTGTAACGCCTCGACGCCCAGCTGTGGTACCCTCGCCACGGCCATGCCACCACTGGCCGGTTCATCTCGAACGAGTGAGTCGCGAACCACGCCATCACCATGAGAATGACATGTGGGCCAGCCGCATTTAAGGCCCACATGTCATTGACTCATAGGCCGGGCACTAAGCCACTAAAGTTTGGTCCTATGGGCCCCACGAGGAAAATATAATTCCTGCGGCAGGCCTTGTGGTGCTCTCGCAGTACGAGCTCGTGCCAAAACTGGAATTTGTTTCTTACTACTACTAGTACTAGTAGTAAGGTACACGTGCATTGCACGCATGAGATTCTGGTGGTTTGTGCATTATGCTTCTACATGTGGAGTTTTCTTGATTCTAACATGTGGCAAAATTTGGTGGAATGTAAGGTTAGGCAAGTTTGTTTAACTTAGGTGAGTGTTTGGTTCAAGCCACACCTTAGGCAAGCCACACTGGCCCCACATGACATACACACAAAAAATGTGGCAAGATTCCCTTAGGCTTGCCAACTTGTGGCAAAATTTGGTGGAATGTAAGGTTAGGCAAGTTTGATTAACTTAGGTGAGTGTTTGGTTCAAGCCACACCTTAGGCAAGCCACATTGGCCCCACATGACATACACACAAAAAATGTGGCAAGATTCCCTTAGGCTTGCCAACTTGTGGCTCTCATTTTGAAGAACTCATTAATAACTTTGCCTGAGCTTAGTTGTGGCAAAGTTAGTCATGAACTAAGTTCAACCATGGAGTCTTCTAGATTATACATGTGGCAGAATCTGGTGGATGATATCCAATGGCCAGTAGTGCTCGGATTTGCCATCTTTGTACCGTCGGGTTGGCTTCATCCAACGACCAACTTTCAAAGTTTTTCACACACTATATAGGGGGTATAGATATAGATGTGTCGGTCCGTTGCAATGGATCCAAAGTATATCTATTTAGTGGAGTGCACTCTAAACACATTATCTATTTATTTTTCTCTAACCTTCCGTAGCCATGCAACCAAGCCACATAAGCTTCATGGGTGCCCCCGACATCATATTATTCATACTACGTTGATTGAAAAAAAGATAAATCACCCAAAACAAGATCTTCCCGTTTTTTGTTCCTACGATGTTGTGCCATGCACGTATCTACTAGTTGTATAGTGGTAGTACTAGTAATATAATAGTATTAGGAGTACAAACTTTGTAGGAGTAGTACTAGTACGGAATGCTCCTACTCTATCAACGAGCCCCGTCTGACACAAAATTTCTTGGCTTCCGTGCTACAGCTAGATCTTCCCCTTGTTTCTGTTTTCCAACCCGGCGGCAGGCGGGGTGTCGGTTTGCTCAACGGGCAGTCCCACATGAAAGTGAAAATGCTAGGCACAGGGGCGGAGCTACGTGAGGGCCAACACGTGCCCTGGCCCGCCCAACCTAGCAGGATTTTCGTAGTTGTGCATCCAGTTTGGAGGCATGGAACGTCAACGCAAGGGTAATTTCTATAGCCTGGCTAGACTGGCATGCCCAACGTTTTGCTTCAAGCTCCGCCACTGCTAGGCAACACACCTTCCCTAAGCTATGTGTCGTGCCGGACGGGCCGTGTTGTACTCCCGATTCCCGGGCGTGTGGGGGTGGGACGCGAACGTGGCAGGCCTTTTCCTTTTACTAGCAATGTGCCCGTGCGTTACGACGGATCCAAAGTAGTAGAATAGTAGTATTTGTTCACAAAATTGAAAGAAATCACTATTGTTTTGATATACTCCTAATATATTACTCCCTCCGTACCTAAATATTTGTCTTTTTTGAGATTTCAAATGGACTATCACATACGGATTATATAGACATATTCTAGTGTTTCTAGCAAGATGCCCGCGCGTTGCACGAAGTTGATGGAAAAGGTAAGCACAACTTATAAATTGACGGATGGAGTACTCGTTACAGTGATGCATATAATTAAGCAAAGGGATCGCAATGTTGGTATTGACTGGAACGAGAATGCAACAGCATAATAAGAATTAAGGCCACGATGATGCGATCGCAGTGGTGGTTACAGAAGGCAAGAAGAAAGATGGATCCATGAACGTACGACCTCCTCCTCCTCAACTTAGTGCGCCGGGCCACCGACCGGCGGCTAAGGAGCGGCGGCTTTTGTGGCGAGGTCTAGGTGCTTCTCAACAAAGGCATCCAAGGCTTCCAGCCGGTTGAGGAAGGCCAACGTCGTAGCGTCCTCACAGGCCTTGTAGATACCTATGTACACGATTTCCTCGTACGCGTGGATGTGTAGGTCAACGAATTCTAGCAGGGCGAGGTGCCTCGCGGCGAGCGCGACCTCCAGGTGGACATTCTTCATGGCGTCGGCTGGCAGTCGCAGGGACACCAGTGCTTGAAAGAGGTTCCGGCCATGGAGGCCGATTAGGGTGGCAGGCAATGAGGAGCCCGGGCACGCGTGCTGGATGAGTACAGCGATGTGGTCCACGAGCTTCTTGAGGAAGGTGAACTTGTTCCTGGTGGCAACGATCATCTGGTCCAACTAAGAGTCGTAGTTGGCGTCGACGGCGGCCATCCACCAGCCGGTCTCCAACACCGTCTGGAGACGATCCTCGGTGCCATGCCGCAGGCCGGCGTCATGGACCATCTGGCGCAGCCGCTGGCCGCTCACGCACATCGCCGCCATGGGTCTTGAGCGAGCTCTTTTGCGCTTAGTGTAGGTGCTTAGGCAAGTGCTTAGGTGCGTACGATGTGGTAAATGCATTGGAATGGAGGAGGGGCGCCTTTATATGAGGGCAATGAGGGCAAACTGCGTTGCATTCACATAGTGCAACCTCTTTTCCTGGACCTCCTCCAATTACTTCCCTCATGCATTAGTTGAAGGAGGATGCATTGGCCGTTCAACATATCGGGAACCGCTACTCCCTCCCTCGTCTGCATTAAAGGCGTATCGGAAACTGCGTCGCCCGCTGTCAAATCGAATACTCCCTCCGTCTAGGTGAGTATTATAAGTCATCTTACGAAAACCAAATACTAGTAAGACTAGCCATAGTGGGAGTAACTTCAGCAGTAACATCGAGTCTAACTCAGCAAATTTGCTTATGTGGCAGTGAGTTAATGAGGAGAGAGGTAGTTATAATAACTTAGCTAGTTACTGTAACATCAGATGTCCCAATGCAATATGAGTCTATAACCTAATAAATGAAGCTTTGCATGTTACCACACTTATGTTACTACTACCTCTGTCCGGGTTTATTGGTCCCCGTTGTATTTCATGCCAAATTTTGACCATAGATTAAACTAAGAAAATATTCACGCATGTCACCAAACATTATATTTTTCAAAACTATGTTCAAATACGAATCCAATGAGATAATTTTTCTTGACATGCATTAACATTTTGTTAGTTAAATCTTTAGTCAAAATTTGGCACAAACTATAAAAGGGACCTATAAACCAGGACGGAGGTAGTACCCACTATGAAGGTAGTAACATAGTCTAGGGATATGTGTATGTTACTAGTCTATGTTACTCACCATTGTGGCTAGTCTAACACATAGGCGTGGTGCATTAAGTCTCACATTGTTTCTTGTTTTTTGACATAAATAGAGGAATCAACCAAGAAGAGATGTGGGGCTTGTATGCTTTTAGTGACTTGAGACTATCAAACATGACATGCAGTGGTTAGTTCGTTGCACAAGAACAAATACAACCCACGTCAGCACACACGCATCTTATAGCATCACATCCAATGGCTATAAAAGATGAATGAGACCAAATTATATTTCATCTAGATGAGTTCTAGCAAAACTGTATTAATAATACTTAGTACTCCTGCGCCTTGTATCATATAAGTATCATGTAGTACTTTATTCATTGCCATGTATGACACATAGTTCACGAGCGCTCTCTATATGGACCACCTTTTTCTTAATTTCAAGTTTTGCTCCATGGCACAATCCATTGATACTACTACTGTACAAAAGTGGAGTATATACATTTTTGAAAAGGCTAGAGGGCCGGGCAGTCTAGCTCGGTCGGTTTCACGAGAGGCGAGGGCCTTTGTGATTTGACGGCTCATTAATGGTGTCAAATCGAATAGTACTGCGCCGCCCGCTGCACGCCCGATGCTTCCATTAAACCCCTCCGTTAAACCCGCATGCAAACCGAGAATGCTACTCCGGCCACACGTCCGTTCATGAGCGGGCCAGAATTAAACGCAACACCGACCGAGCTCCTCCCGTCCGCCCTCAGTTTAAACGAGGCCAGACGCCGGCCAAGCTCCTACCGTCCGCCCTCTATTTACACGAGGCCAGACAGACAGCGGGTGAGAATCGCACCCCTCCGCCGCTCCCCCATCTCCTCCTTCGCCATTTTCTCCACCCTTCCTATGGCTTTCGATGAGCCGTTCTCCGGCATATTACCTGGATGGGTGGCCCGCCGAGCCCTCCGGATACGGGCGAGGCTACTCGGTGCTTCACCAACCTTGCTTGGCCCGACGGAGCCAATTGCCGCCCCAAGCAAGCACGTGGTTCAGTAACTCACCTCTCCAGTTCAGCTTGATGAGGAGTGGCGAGTTTCTCCACGCCGGCACGGCGGCGAGCACGCCGGTACGGGCGCCGTCGCTGCCGCGTCGTACCGCGCCACCAGTGTCTACGGTGGCCGGGCCTCCTGTGTCTGTGGGCGTGCATCCCGTGCCTGCGGCAGCGCCACGCAAGTAGAGATAGAAGCCAGGTGTGTGGAGAGCGACCAGTCAGTGGCCAGCTTCTCCCTGTCCATCGCCATCATCGAGGAGAAGTAGAACACAGGAGGCCGCCGCCACTTGGGACCCATGAAGGCCACCGCCGAGGAGACGACTGCGGATTCAGGTGGTTTATTTGCTGCTTCGTCCCTTCCGAGGACCTTCTCGACCCCGCAAGTGTCTGGAGGACATGAGGAAGACAAAGGGATCTGCGGGCGGCCATTTAGAACTAAAATAAGTGTAGATATATCCATTTCTAGGAAGAATTTCCGGACGGAGGGAGTATTAATTATACAAGAGAGCCGGATTGGCACCTCTTAGTTCATGTAAATGTAATGAAATCCATCATGTTTATATGAAGATCTGGCTTTTTTATACAAAATCCTTCATGCTTATATGAAATCAGTCCGTGTTTGCACGAATTTCATCTGGTTGGTTAGAGTTGTAAAAATGTATGCCACTGGCGTTTGATGTCGTCCTCCACGGAAGGAAGCGGGAGGAAATTTGTCGGCTGCTATTGGAGATGCTCTTTATGCTGGAAATAATAGAGTGACATCCAATCCATTTGAGTTAATTGCCTGTATGATTGTTCCTCTATAAAAAGTTAATTGCATGTACAGTGTACACGTGACTCGCAGGGTGGCTACAGCTTCGTACAGAAAGTTAAAAAGAAACAAGTCCATCCTTAATATTCTAAGTACTCTGTGGGTTCAACTGTCAGTATAGTAGCAAAAGAAGTATATATTAAATAAGTAGAGTAATATATATTATACAAATCTGAAGTTAAAAGATAGAATTTGAACTCATGTCATCGCGTTGCGAGCATCCGGCGCTAACCAGCCCAGCACATTTTTGTTGTAGACCATGCGGGAGAAATATCTCCATGTCTACTCTTACATATACTCCATTCATTCATAAATATTTGTCTTTTTCAGATTTGAAATGGACTACCACATACGGATGTGTATGTAGACATATTTTAGGGTGTATATTCACTCATTTTGCTACGTATGTCTTTTCAGGAAGGGGTCAGATTTGTCCTTGATTTATTTATGAGGTATCTAGATGGCACTGCACCGCCAAGAAAAGAGGGTAACATCAAAATTATGAACTACTTTTTTGAATATGTTGGTAAGGTCCGGTCATAGTCACTTGTTGAAATCTCTAAAAAGACAAATACTCCCTCCGTCCGGAAATACTTGTCATCAAAATGGATAAAAGGAAATGTATCTAGATGGATTTTAGTTTTAGATACATCTATTTTAATCCATTTTGATGACAAGTATTTTCGGACGAAGGGAGTAGAAAACAGAGTTGGTGATGATGGTGTTCGTGCCATCCTGCAATATAGGCTGTCGGATTTATATCTAACGGAAAGGAAAGAAACTATGGCAATTTTGCAAAAATGTACCCACACGTCTCTCCATGTTCGCAAATAAGGCCTTCCCTCGTTCAGCCTTTTCTCTCACAAGATAAACTACTCATACAAATGCATCTTGATGTTCCGTGCAATGCACGCGCAGCTAGCTAATTTCTTTTAAAATAGTTGCTGTGATAATTGGGTTGAAGTGATATCTTTTATGTCTACCCCGAATGATTTCAGATTCACTAGTAGTAACAAAGAAAAGGTTGCCTTGTTAATTAACAGAAAACAGGGTGAAAACTATCACATGAGGCCAGTAAAAACAAGGCACACTGGGTTCAGCGTCATCATCACTACAGTTGTGCGCGCACGAGAAGTCTATATATCGAGGGGGCTACCGAGCGAGGCACCGAGACAAAATGTTTGAGAGAGAAAACAATTGATAGATTATGATCAGATCGAGTTGTCACCCTTCTACTATCATTGTTGGGGGGGAGAGAAAGACGTATCGAGAGTGTGCGTGGTAGGCACAGAGGCACAACTAACGAGTGTGTGTGTGTGTGTGTTTGAAAGAGGAGTCAATAGATTATTATCAAGATCGATGTGCCACCATACTCCTTCAATGTCGGGTAGTGTGTGTGTGTGTGTTTGTATGTTTGAGAGAGAATCCAGTTGATAGATTAGTATCAAGATCGAGGTGTCACCCTACTCCTTCGGTGCCGGGTAGTGTGTGTGTGTATGTTTGAGAGAGAAGCCAGTCGTTAGATTTGTATCAAGATCGAGGTGTCACCCTACTCCTTTGGTGTTGGGAAGTGTGGGTGTGGGGGGGGGGGGGGAGGGGGCAGTAACACTCACATATCTCTACTCCTATAAAAAACAGAGTTGGTGATGATGGTGTTCCTGCCATCCTGCAATATAGGCCATCCGATTTATATCCGATGGACATGAAGGAGAATATGGCAATTTTGCAAAAAGATACCCACACCCCTCTCCGCATTTGCAAATAAGGCATTCCCTCGTTCATCCTTTTCTCCCACAAGATAAACTTCTCATACAAATGCATCTTGATGTTCCATGCAACGCACATGGGCATCTTGCTAGTAGGGAGGAGTTTGTGTGACACATATCTAGCTATATTAAGGGATAGGTAGATAGCATATGTGTGAGAGACATTATTATACTTTGAGACATTAGTGGCTGTGGGTGGGCGGAATTAAAGGGGTGGGCGTGTTAGACATAGAGAGCGTGTGTGTTTCTGTGTGAGAGACTTGTAGGACGGGGTAGAAAGACGAATTTAACCATGACGGAGGGAGAGAAATACACGAAGTGCGCGTGTGTGATTCCGATGCCCACAGGGAAGTGAGATGTGTATGCGTGTGAGAGAGATTGCACAATTCATTGATGTATCACTATCTAGCGACCGTGGACGTGCATCGCTTGAACATAAGTCAATATCTACTTCGTATCGTGGCCAAAGGTACAATATCGATTCAACGCTATAAAGATTGGACACTCACATATCACATTATTTTCTATTTAAATAAACCTTTTTCAGTTGTGCATGCCAAAGTTACAGTGATGTTTCTTCAAACAACCAATGTAGCTATCATGCACATGCACCATTGTTACTCTTGCATTCAAATTCATTAGTCTTGGATGATTTAAGTTTCTATTTTGAAGTAATATATGTAATATTCATATATGAATTCAATGGGTATGCAATTTATGAAATGGAGGCTATGTAATCATATGAGGTAACACTTTTAAGTAGCTAACGACAATATCCATTTCTTTTTGTGCGCCTCTACACTAACTTGTCAATGCATTATATTTAAAGTATACCAATGGCACTAAATTATCTATTTACACGAGAAATACGTAGGCTGAGCGTTTGATCCCTTTTTTGTGAACGCGCCACTACACCCGTACGATTGGCCGCGCCCGTGTGAATGTCCAAGTTATCGGCGCATCATGCCGAGTTATTGTCTTTTTTTCTGGGGTGGACTTCACACCAGTTATTAACTGCTGACGCGTGCCCCGTGTACACAGTCTAGCATGACCTTCCCGCTAGCACGGTCCAAAATTAGTTGAAACTGGATACGAACGATCCCGTGGGCGGCAAAATCTCGTTCCTCCTTCTAAAATTTCTGCCACCTTAGTCTTTAGCATGCGAAATCCCCCTTTTGTCCTTGGTGCACGGAGACCAACAGTTACAATACCGCCCTCATCTACATGATAAGTCGGGGCTGCTTTGGTAACTTCCGGTTCCCCCCACTACACGACATCCCCATTTCCTCTCCTCCTCTCCTGCAAAAACGACTAACTCCACAGCACCAGAGCATCTTACATCACGCCGTCCGTACTTCATCGCCCTTTCTCCCCTCCACTCTCAAAACCCTAGACTGCTCATCCACCGGCGTACCATAGCCCATTCACGGCCGGCGGCGTCCACCTCGCCGGATCTGCTTCTGCGGCCGCATCTACCCCTCCCACCTCCCCTATAAACAAGTAGACTGCTCATCCACCACTCTACCACAGCCCATTCAGTGTCGGCCTTGTCCACGGCGCCGGATCTGCTTCGCCGGTACTCTCGTCTACACCCGTGCATCTGCAGCGGCTCATTCATACTGCCCACCGGAGACGCTTCGTCCACACCCCCCGGAGCTGCCCCACCTACGCCCCGTTGATGGCCTCTGATCCTCACCTTCCTCAACCCTACCGGAGTGGCTTCGCCGACACCTTCCTCAACCCTACAGAGCCGCTTCGCTGACACCAACATCAACCCTACCAGAATAGCTTCGGCTATACAATTCTCAACCCTACTGGGGCCGCTTTGCCAACTCACAAGTCTACAGCCTCAGATCCGCTTCCTCGCACCCTCATCCAACCTACCGGAGCAGCTTCTGATGCCCCGTCCACGGCCGCAGATCTGCATCATCGACACTATCAGGACCCCGACTCAATGCCACATCGATCTAGCATGTAACACCTCTTATCACTTTCCGGCCTCACGCACGGTATCCCCACAGGTGTCGCCTTACCTTTGCCCGGGACCGTTTGCGCCTTTTGGCACACGTATATGATAGTGTCGCTAGCATCCATATGATAAGGAGCCTGGGCTGACATGGCTAGTCGTAAACCCAAAGTGGCACTAACTTACAGGGACAGGCATACATGACCCAACAATGAACGTGTCGGTCATCAGCGAGTGAATCCAGGCTGTAGCACTGGGCTAGCAGGACTCCGGTGAACTGGGCTGTAGTGGGCTAACAGGACTCCGGTATTCATCGCGTGACATTTCCCCGAAGGGACAGACACAAGAACGAAGAAGGACACATGCCGGCCAGCCTAAGTGTTCCGGAGCAGTAGCAAGCTACCATGGCTCAGTGGAAGCACTAGGAGACATTTCCCGGTAAGAGAGGCTACTAAGGATAGAAAACTAGATAGGCAGATCCCACACATATCAAGCATTTCAAATCATACACACAATATGCTCGATATGTGCAAATACAACATGGCATCACAACATAACTCTACGACTCAAAGTATTTATTCAATAGGCTCCGAGGAGCGAGATATTACAAACATGGGTCTCATGACCCAACATTCAGAGCATACAAGTCAAACACAAACGGAAGCTTAACATGTCTGAGTACAGACTTCTACAAATGAAAAAGGCTGAGAAGCCTGACTATCTACCAGATCCTGTCGAGGGCACAAGATCGTAGCTGAGGTAACAAGCTAAACGTCGAAGTCCACGTGGAACTACTAGTGAGACTGAAGTCTCTCTGCAAAAACATAAAATAGGCAAACGTGAGTACAAATGTACCCAGCAAGACTTACATCAGAACTAACAACAGATGCACCATTATCAACAAAGGGGTGGTGGGGTTTAACTGCAGCAAGCCAGCTTTGACTCGGTGGCTAACTTGAACTACGACTGCAATGTAACTCTTTTGAGGTGGCGCACACGAGTCCACATATTCACCATATCAATACACCACTATGGATCCGCTCCCGTCTCCCTACGAGAATGCCATCCATAGCACTCACGCTTATCTTGCGTATTTTAGAGTATCCACTTTCACTTGTCTATGAACTGTACAGGCAACCCAGAAGTCCTTTACCGCGGACACGGCTATTCGAATAGATAATGTTAACCCTGCAGGGGTGTACTTCTTCACACACACTCTCGCCACTTACCGCCATGTACACCTCATGTATCTCGGCAACCTTCAAGCAGAAGCCTGGCGAGGGTGTCGGCCACGACCTCACTAACCATAGAAGACTCTAGCCCAGGTTTATCGCCTATTCGGGTTCCATCCGCAAGGAGATCCGGCCGGGGTGTCGCTCACGGCCCCAAACAATGTGTGTAGGGTTCCCGAGCCCACCATCCGGATGCCACTCGGTACACCAGGCCATGTGTGCCTAGTCTGTCCCAAGCCCACCTTGCCGGGTGCCACTTGGTAGAAAAATAGCACTACCTACAAACACCAGAAACTAGTTGCGACTCCTGGACAGAGGCCAAGTTGGTTAATAAGTCGAGAGAGTCAATTAAGGATCCCAATGTGTGGTAGTAGCTGTTCATGGATCACAAACACAGAACTCAGTTCCTACATGGCCTCTCACCGCTACCTTTACCAAATCGTGTTCACACACTTAGCTCACACACAGTGGGACATGTTCATAGACCTCCAATTCATCCCCGATGAATCAGACCTGACTCAACTCTAAGCAGTAGCAGGCATGACAAACAAGCATGAATGAGTAGGCACATCAGGGCTCAAACAACTCCTACCCATGCTAGTGGGTCTCATCTATTTACTGTCGCAATGACAGGTCATGCAGAGGAAAGGGGTTCAACTATCGCAGCATGTAACAGTTGAATCGTTGTTGTCCTAATGCAATAAAAGAGAGCAGGAGCATGAGAGTGGGATTGTATCGAAATGAACAAGGGGGTTTTGCTTGCCTGGCACTTCTGAAGATAATATAGCTCTTCATCGGTGTCATCGATCTCATCGTCGGAACCACGTCTACTGAGAGGGAACAATTACCGGCAACAGAGAGGAAACACAATCAATGCAATGCAACATTATGATGCATGATCATGACATGGCAACATGATGGTGTTTTGAGCTAATGCAGCTAGCAACAAAGTTAAATGAAGTTGGTTTGAACCCTAAGTTCAAATCCAAACTCCATATGTGAAATTCAAATGTCATTTATATGATTTGTCCTAAACATCAGCCATAAGCTGTTCTAACATGCATGAAAACGGTACAGATGGATAGGTTGGATTTTTCTGATCATTTTTCATATATAAATTATTTCATTTGGAGTTAAGGTTGAATTTCTATGATTTTTAGAAGTTTATACTATTTTCTGGAATTCCTGAATAAGAATAAAGAGAGAAAAAGATTAACTGCGTCAGCATGACGTCGGGGCGACGTCATAAGTCAAAGGCGCCAGCCCAGGTCAAACCTGACGGCTGGGGCCCACATGTGAGTGTAGCAGCTAACTAACAGGGTTAGTTAGTGTTACGTTAGCACTAATCTAGGTTAATTAGGGCCTGGGCCCACTGGTTAGTGACTAAACTAACTGTCAGGGTTAATTAGCACTAATCTAAATCTAACTAAAGGTTAACAGAGACGGGCCCGCACGTTAGTGACCCTAGGGGGTCAAACCCCAGGTTAAACGGGTCAACCTCACCGGACTTGGTCCATGGCTCGTCGCCGGCAAAGCCTGAGACGGCGGAGGGGCTCGGAATTTGCACACGGTCGACCAAATCGACCGCAGTTTGGTCCTGCGTGAAGCTGGGGCTCGCGCGCATCTGATAGGCCAAGCGGGTGGAGCTGGGGTGGTCTGACTCGACGGCGGCGAGCACAAATGCAGCGGCCGGAGTTCGGGTTGGTGCAGGTTAGCGCTAGGGAGCACGGGAGGGGGACGCTACAAGTGGCCACGGACTCCTGGTGGTGCGCTGAGCGTAACGTTGAGCTTGGCTTCGAGCCACTGTGGCTCTAGCCACGACGGTGCCATGGCCGGCGGCGGGGGAGCTTTCGGGTGCGGTGGAAACGGCGGCTATGGAGGCCAAACGAGCACGGGAGCTAGGGGAGGAAGAGGAGCTCACAGCGGGGCCGCAGAGGGGGTCAGCGAGCTCGGGGAGGCCCTGTGGACGACGAATCGGCGGCGACGATCTCCGGTGCCCGCTGGTGAAGACGACGACGATGGCGACGAAGCGGGGCCCTCCGGCTTGTTTCCTTCGGCGTGGAGAGGTTCGGCGCGAGGAGGCAGAGCTCGGGCACTAGCTGGCTGAGCGTGGGGATGCTGGTGGCCACGGTGGTGACGGTCGGCGGCAACGGGCGTGTTCGGTGGCGTCGCGTAGGAGAAACAAAGGAGGGGGAGGGAGAGCAGCGAGTGAGGGAGAGGAGAGAGGGGCCACGGGGCGTCTCCAGGCACTTGAATGGGGGCGGGGAGGAAGCAGGAGGTGGCCGCGGCTCGGCTGTGCACGCACCATGCGCAACGCCAGTAGGCGCGAGGAAGACGACGCGTTATGGGATGGGCTGGGCCTAACAGGCCAGGTACTGTAGCAGGTAGGCCAGGTAAGTTCCAGGTGAGCCTCTCTTCTTTCCTATTTTTATTTCTCTTTTCTAATTCTTCTGCAACTTGATGGCTTTATTAAAAATACTAAAATGTTTTCCAAAAATCCTGCAAATAACTGTGGGCTTTGTTGGAATTATTCAAAACAGCCCACACTTAAGTTCAGAATTAACTGAGCACTTAAAATAATATATAGCATTTAAATGCCCAATTGCAAATACTATATGATTTAATTCAGTGACCAAATATGTCATGGAAAAATGTGCAACACCTCTGGTTATGGTTCTAGCATTTTCCAGAAATGATGAACATTTTTTTAAAGCCATTTGGATTCACTAAAAATATTTTTAGGTTGAACCTATTTGAATTTCATTTGGTGCTAGGGTTTGAACATCCCCATTTCAAATTTAAGCAAAATTTAAACATGATGCACACATGAAGCTAGCCTAGTGCAATACCAGAAGCTAGGGATGTGACAACTCACCCCCACTAAACAAGAATCTCGTCCCGAGATTCAAGCGTAGGGTAGGATGAAGGGGGAACACAAACTAACATAATCTTCATGATCCAGGTGGCATTTCATCAGAACGTTGAATCGATCACCATCTTGTCTCGTTGTCTTGCTCTAAGAACTCCAACTAACATGATAAGAAGATGAAAGGAAAACTCTAGAAGAATCGATCTTCTCGAAGACCGAACAACTCAGGATCAATTCATGGGATGAGACATTGACACATCTCTCGAGCTGAGACACGAAGCATACATCTTAAGAAATGGAGTGAGACAGATGACGAGGGCTTGCTAGGTAGACAACAATTCCAGACTTAAGAATGTGGTGATCGGTTGTCAACGTAGCGAGGAGTTGAATTGCCATGATACCATAACGAGGCACCTTAGGGAAGGTGACTCGTAGGAATATCCCTTAAGTGGCAAAAAGAATTACCTTTGATTCAGAGATCATCGAAACTCTTTATACAAGCCTAAGGCAATTCACCAACAATCGTTTGGAGGGGTTCGGTAGAATGGCATACCCGAATTAGAATGGATGATGTGGATTACCTTGTTGAAAACAACACAAGGAATGATTTTGCTTGCGCGTGCCCTCAAGGACTTGAGCAATTCCATAATCATCATAGTTCTACCAACATCTATGAAAAGAATGTTAATACAACTACATACTACCATGATGAATAACGATGGAGGGTGCAGAAGGAAAGGAAGACAACACTTTCTCAGATTTCACCTTAGCAATGCCAAGGAAACAAAATCTGGATGATCGACCGAGTGACATTTAGCACTCCGCTTCTAATGTTCTCCTTGATGTACTAGGTACCATGGTCAATGCTTAAAAGCATCAACATGACCATCAAGTAAAGGTCGGACTTCGGGAGCACAAACATCCATAAGGAATAACTACAGAAGTAAATCCATAAGAAATCCTCATGGGGAGGTGGCCAACTTCCTCAATCAAGATACTACAATAATAGGTCTTCTACCCGGGTGCGTTGGCCATGACATCCACTTTACCGGTTACAGAGAGACCAATATTATGGTTCTTGGAACAGTTCCAACCATCATATCTGCCTGAGATTCAGATCTGGTTGGTGTCAGGATATTCCAGACAACATGTCTAGAAAAGAAAGGTTGCAACACAAGTTGAAGAGATGACATTGCGAGATTCTCGGGAATGAACTACGGTAGTAAGCTCCAAAACATGAGCTAGTTCTGCTACGGACATGTAAACACAATGTCCAAGACAAACATGACCACATAGTAGTCTTATGATAAAACACTACCGGGTTCAGGTTGGGAACCATCATTGAGGATATCGGAGTCTTGTGCACTTAAATTAGACTTCTTTACCTAGAACAAGTCAATCAGTGGCTTGGTGTGCTAGGGACACAAATAGAATGGAGGTAGCGAGCCTATCAAACCATAGCATACTTCGCACATGCATGACTGACTTGAGATGGTTATAGAGGAGGCAACATTGACTTTCTCGAATTCACAGCGGCTACTTGCATCAAATGCACATGAATTAGAGGAGGTCACTTCTTTCATCCAAACATATGCTTCATGCACGGGACATGAAGATAATGCTTATAAAAGTTTCCAATACTAGTTGGATGTTCAGCACAATCACGGAGAAGATAAGAATGTTGCTGATGGGCTCAACAACAATTCATCCAGGTTTCCATGAAGATGGAATCCCATAATTGTGTGAACAAGTGATAGCATTGGTCAGACCAAAAGATTTAATGGTGTATGCTCGAGGGATCAACCACGAATAAGAAAACATTACGAGCATCGTTGGTTCTGACATGATTTGAGGATAGCCCACAACCAAATCAAAGGTTGGAAAAGATGATAGGTCCATTAACTGATCACGAGGGTCAGTCGATGAAAATATCAACTTTCTTCAACACACACATACAAAGGATATCCCTTTGAAATGAACTAAGTCAGGTAAGCTTTTATCCTCCAACTCTCCAAGTTGTTGTTTAGCTTAACCAACTAGCTCAGGGTATCCAACACAGATTCTTGGAGAAAGGGTGGTCTTGAAAACCAACTTGATCACGAACTCAACATAGAAGTCAGGTGACAACCCGGTGATACTTCCGAGAAGATATTTGGAAAATCACGAACCACCGACATGTTACTAAGCTCGAGAACAATCTTGCTTTTCAGGGCAAGACAAAATGAACAATGAGCGAGGATTTGACCAAATCCTAACTCATCAATCAAAGAGTGCACCAGGAAATAAGGACTAGGTAGCACGATCAACCTTAGGGTGATGATACAAGGACCCACACGCTAAGAATGAAATTATTGTGCATTAACTACCAAGCAACGGGGTTGGTAGCAGTATTGATTTCACACATCACGATTCACTTGTCGGCATTCCGGTTACAATAACATGGGAACCCAGGAATTAACAATGATGGCAAGAAGTATTACTGCATCAAGAACTCATAAGACGTGGTGCAATTCTCATGACACTCTTGACTTAAAGATGGTAACACTCCAAGATAGAGCAGAACAAAAGCTGGATTGCAATTGATCCGCGGAACAAAACTGCTTTGACCCAATCCTGGAAATGAATAAGGTACTGGAGTTTGTTTCTCCTAGTCATTCCGGAATAGAATGGCTTGACGGACCACAAAAGTGACAGGCATCGATGATCAAATGCACGCATACTCTTGACTATCAACTGATAGACGAGGGTCAGAATACAACTAAAGAGGGACAACTCAAAGGAACATATGACTTTCTGAGTTGTGGATGCATAGGTTAGTATGTCGAGTCAAATTCAACATATTTCTTCCGGATAACCCATGCAGAAAGGTAGAACTGGCAGAGTCATGATATAGAATGGAGAACTCATCAAGAGCAATCTGGTTGTGATATTTCGGTTCAACGAGGAACTTCTGCCATAGATAGTTCATGGTATTGGAACAAGGAAATACCACGTACCTAGAGGACTATTGCAAAGGTTACTAATATCTTAAAGGAACTAGCAAGTACTAACAACACGAGGTAAGTAGGGTGAATATCGGGTTCAAAACCCAGGAGTAGAATACCTACTAACTAAATTGCATCACGGGATGCTTTCGAGAATGGGGGCCAGAATCATCACACTAGAAACAAAAGCATGGCTAAATTACTAGGTGATACTCTAGACACCTAGGGTCATAATAATAGCTTCAACATAAATGTTGAGGCAATAGTGTACCTCAACTCAGCAATTAGTGTGATTAACCTGGCGTAGAAGAACATCGAAACCAGAGGGAAAGGATTTTGCAAGTGCATCAGATTGTTAGAAACCTAGGATGACTCGGACAGCATAACGGTTGTAAATGCTCGAAAAGGATTTGAGACATCCTACAGAATGGTGGCATAACCACTTGATCATCATAAAATCAAGGTTCTGGGATCAACAATGAATACACAGAGATAGTAGGAACTGAACTAAGGCTTAAATCCAACAATCCTATAGGTCTACGGATTAGTAACACGTGATCCTGATAGAAAGAAGAGAAAGCCAAGTTCCTTAACCCCGTAGGAAAAATAAGATGACTCGGATCAGCAGGGCATAAGGTATAAGGAGTAAAAAGAGCCTTACGTTCCATCCCACAATCAATTCCCTTATATAACTAAAGAATTTCTAGACTCAACTTCGACCAGTTTAGCTTGGTAATCCTACAGGCAGTCAAGCTCTGATACCAAAGCTGTCAGGACCCCGACTCAATGCCACATCGATCTAGCATGTAACACCTCATATCACTTTGCGGCCTCACGCACGGTATCCCCACGGGTGTCGCCTTACCTTTGCCCGGGACCGTTTGCGCCTTTTGGCACACGTATATGATAGTGTCGCTAGCATCCATATGATAAGGAGCCCGGGCTGACATGGCTAGTCGTAAACCCAAAGTGGCACTAACTTACAGGGATAGGCATACATGACCCAACAACGAACGTGTCGGTCATCAGCGAGTGAATCTAGGCTGTAGCACTGGGCTAGCAAGACTCCGGTGAACTGGGCTGTAGCGGGCTAACAGGACTCCGGTATTCATCGCGTGATATTTCCCCGAAGGGACAGACACAGGAACGAAGAAGGACACATGCCGGCCAGCCTAAGTGTTCCGGAGCAGTAGCAAGCTACCATGGCTCAGTGGAAGCACTAGGAGACATTTCCCGGTAAGAGAGGCTACTAAGGATAGACAACTAGATAGTCAGATCCCACACATATCAAGCATTTCAAATCATACACACAATATGCTCGATATATGCAAATAACAACATGGCATCACAACATAACTCTACGACTCAAAGTATTTATTCAATAGGCTCCGAGGAGCGAGATATTACAAACATGGGTCTCATGACCCAACATTCAAAGCATACAAGTCAAACACAAACGGAAGCTTAACATGTCTGAGTATAGACTTCTACAAATGAAAAAGGCTGAGAAGCCTGACTATCTACCAGATCTTGCCGAGGGCACAAGATCGTAGCTGAGGTAACAAGCTAAATGTCGAAGTCCACGTGGAACTACTAGTGAGACTGAAGTCTCTGTGCAAAAACATAAAATAGGCAAACGTGAGTACAAATGTACCCAGCAAGACTTACATTAGAACTAACTACATATGCACCATTATAAACAAAGGGGTGGTGGGGTTTAACTGCAGCAAGCTAGCTTTGACTCGGTGGCTAACCTGAACTACGACTGCAATGTAACTCCTTTGAGGTGGCGCACACGAGTCCACATATTCACCATATCAATACACCACTATGGATCCGCTCCCGTCTGCCTACGAGAACACCATCCATAGCACTCACGCTTATCTTGCGTATTTTAGAGTATCCACTTTCACTTGTCTATGAACTGTACAGGCAACCCAGAAGTCCCTTACCGCGGACACGGCTATTCGAATAGATAATGTTAACCCTGCAGGGGTGTACTTCTTCACACACGCTCTCGCCACTTACCGCCATGTACACGTCATGTATCTCGGAAACCTTCAAGCGGAAGCCTGGCGAGGGTGTCGGCCACGACCTGACTAACCACACAAGACTCTAGCCCTGGTTTATTGCCTATTCAGGTTTCATCCGCAAGGAGATCTGGCCGGGGTGTCGCTCACGGACCCAAACGATGTGTGCAGGGTTCCCGGGCCCACCATCTGGGTGCCACTCGGTACACCAGGCCACGTGTGCCTAGTCTGTCCCAAGCCCACCCTGCCGGGTGCCACTTGGTAGAAAAATAGCACTACCTACAAACACCAGAAACTAGTTGCGACTCCTGGACAGAGGCCAAGTTGGTTAATAAGTCGAGAGAGTCAATTAAGGATCCCAATGTATGGTAGTAGCTGTTCATGGATCACAAACACAGAACTCAGTTCCTGAGGACGGCTGCAATGGGACAACCCACCATGTACTCCTACATGGCCTCTCACCGCTACCTTTACCAAATCGTGTTCACACACTTAGCTCACACACAGTAGGACATGTTCACAGACCTCCAATTCATCCCCGATGAATCAGACCTGACTCAACTCTAAGCAGTAGCAGGCATGACAAACAAGCATTAATGAGTAGGCACATCAGGGCTCAAACAACTCCTACTCATGCTAGTGGGTTTCATCTATTTACTGTGGCAATGACAGGTCATGCAGAGGAAAGGGGTTCAACTACCGCAGCATGTAACAGTTGAATCGTTGTTGTCCTAATGCAATAAAAGAGAGCAGGAGCGTGAGAGTGGGATTGTATCGAAATGAACAAGGGGGTTTTGCTTGCCTAGCACTTCTGAAGATAATATAGCTCTTCATCGGTGTCATCGATCTCATCGTCGGAACCACGTCTACTGAGAGGGAACAATTACCGGCAACAGAGAGGAAACACAATCAATGCAATGCAACATTATGATGCATGATCATGACATGGCAACATGATGGTGTTTTGAGCTAATACAGCTAGCAACAAAGTTAAATGAAGTTGGTTTGAACCCTAAGTTCAAATCCAAACTCCATATGTGAAATTCAAATGTAATTTATATGATTTGTCCTAAACATCAGCAATAAGTTGCTCTAACATGCATAAATGGTACAGATGGATAGGTTGGATTTTTCTGATCATTTTTCATATATAAATTATTTCATTTGGAGTTAAGGTTGAATTTCTATGATTTTTAGAAGTTTATACTATTTTCTGGAATTCCTGAATAAGAATAAAGAGAGAAAAAGATTAACTGCGTTAGCATGACGTCGGGGCGACGTCATCAGTCAAAGGCGCCAGCCTAGGTCAAACCTGACGGCTGGGGCCCACATGTGAGTGTAGCAGCTAACTAACAGGGTTAGTTAGTGTTATGTTAGCACTAATCTAGGTTAATTAGGGCCTGGGCCCACTAGTTAGTGACTACACTAACTGTCAGGGTTAATTAGCACTACTCTAAATCTAACTAAAGGTTAACAGAGACGGGCCCGCACGTCAGTGACCCTAGGGGGTCAAACCCCAGGTTAAATGGGTCAACCTCGCCGGACTTGGTCCACGGCTCGTCACCGGCAAAGCCCGAGATGGCGGAGGGGCTCGGAATTTGCCCACGGTCGACCAAATCGACCGCGGTTTGGTCCTGCACGAAGCTGGGGTTGGCGCACATCTGATAGGCCAAGCGGGAGGAGCTGGGGTGGTCTGACTCGACGGCGGCGAGCACGAATGCGGGGGCCGGAGTTCGGGGTTGGTGCGGGTTAGCGCTAGGGAGCATGGGAGGGGGAGCTACTAGTGGCCACGGACTCCTGGTGGTGCGCTGAGCGCAACGGTGAGCTTGGCTTCGAGCCACTGTGGCTCTAGCCACGACGGTGCCATGGCCGGCGGCGGGGAGCTTTCGGGTGCGGTGGAAACGGCGGCTACGGAGGCCAAACGAGCACTAGAGCTAGGGGGAGGAAGAGGAGCTCACAGCGGGGTCGGAGAGGGGGTCAGCGAGCTCGGGGAGGCCCTGTGGACGACGAATCGGCGGCGACGATCTCTGGTGCCCGCTGGTGAAGACGACGACGATGGCGACGAAGCGGGGCCCTCCGGCTTGTTTCCTTCGGTGTGGAGAGGTTCAGCGCGAGGAGGCGGAGCTCGGGCACTAGCTGGCTGGGCGTGGGGATGCTAGTGGCCACGGTGGTGACGGTCGGCGGCGACGGGCGTGTTCGGTGGCGTCCCGTAGGAGAAACAGAGGAGGGGGAGGGAGAGCAGCGAGTGAGGGAGAGGAGAGAGGGGCCACGGGGCGTCTCCAGGCGCTTGAATGGGGGCGGGGAGGAAGCAGGAGGTGGAAGCAGGAGGTGGCCGCGGCTCGGCTGTGCGCGCGCCACGCGCAACGCGAGTAGGCGCGAGGAAGACGACGCGCGACGGGGTGGGCTGGGCCTAACAGGCCAGCTACTGTAGCAGGTTGGCCAGGTAAGTTCCAGGTGAGCCTCTGTTCTTTCCTATTTTTATTTCTCTTTTCTAATTCTTCTGCAACTTGTTGGAATTATTCAAAACAGCCCACACTTAAGTTCAGAATTAACTGAGCACTTAAAATAATATATAGCATTTAAATGCCCAATTGCAAATACTATATGATTTAATTCAGTGACCAAATATGTCATGGAAAAAAGTGCAACACCTCTGGTTATGGTTCTAGCATTTTCTAGAAATGATGAACATTTTCTTAAAGCCATTTGGATTCACTAAAAATATTTTTAGGTTGAACCTATTTGAATTTCATTTGGTGCTAGGGTTTGAACATCTCCATTTCAAATTTAAGCAAAATTTAAACATGATGCACACATGAAGCTAGCCTAGTGCAATACTAGAAGCTAGGGATGTGATAGACACCACCCTTAACCCAACCACCGGAGCAGCTTCTGACGCCCCGTCCAGGCCGCAGATCTGCATCGTCAACATCATCCTTAACCCAACCATCGGAGCAGCTTCTGACGCCCCGTCCACGAGCGCAGATCCACGTCGTGGACACCATCCTTAACCCAACCACCAGAGCAAATCCACCTATGCCCTCGTCCACGGCCACAGATCCGCTTCGCCCACACGGAAGTCCACCCTACCGGAGCCACTCCACAAACACCCTACTCGTCGGTTCTAGATCTCCTTACCGGACCCCGACAGCCAGCGCAGCGTCATCACCCTCGATGTTTCTAACCTGATTCCCACCGTCTGGAGAGATGCCAAGCACCCGCCATGGCCTAGGTACTTGTCACCTTTAAACCCGTCCAGCATCACCTGCCCGATGTACTTCAAATATACTAACCGGTCGCTGTTACCTGTTATGCAGCTGGCAAAAACTACAAGGACGATGTTTCTTCTGGATCTAACATCTTGGCCAACCAAGATCCTAGACTGAGGCATTGCTATGATCTTGTAAGTGCGTCTCTCTCTCTTGTATTGTTCTGTGCCTGCCAGCGTGCTTTGCTAGGATTTTCGACCAGTAATCCTTTTGTGCAGACAATGATTTCTACTACTGGCTGCTAAATTAGATATGTAGATGTCATACATGATACTACCTCGTACGTCCATTCCTAAATATAAGTCTTTCTAGAGATTCCACTATAGGCTACATATGGAGCAAAATGAGTGAATCTACCCTCAAAAATGCATCTATATACATATGTATGTGGTCCATACTGGAATATCTACAAAGACATATATTTAGGAACAGGGGCAGTACATTACACAAAATCGTAGGTGGCATGTAGGAATTCCAGTGCACTACATTAGGCTCCCTTAGAGTGCCTGCCAGTCCAGCATACAGAGTCATGGCTAGTTTATGGTACGCACACAATCGTTAATTGGTGGTTTAAATATGTGTAAGGGATATGCAATGTAGTATCATGTAGAGATGTCTGAAATTAGCCATGTCAACTTGCAGATAGGGTTACACAATGAAAAAGTACAAGATGTATGTGGCAATTTCATGGAACATCGCAAAAAATGGAGAGGCAGCGGTGAGCCTATACAATGTGCTATGGTACGTCACTCCTCCATTGCAATCATCGTGACATGTTATTTGTATGCCAGTTCTATTAGCCAAGTTTCTTAGGGACAGTTATTACGAGTTATCCTAAGAATATAAGCACCTGTGAATATAACCTCCATGTTATACGCCAACTAGTTCTTTTCATTGCGTTTTCAGCTTATCTTTGGCATGATCAGTGGAAAGTCTAGATTGCATTATATATATTTTTCATTTTGCTGCACATATGGAAAATAATTTGACTTGCAAACATCACAAATTGAACCCAGTGCAGTAATTAATATGACAGTAAAATAGACCATCACTATTTGCTCAAAATGCAAATACAAACATACAATCTACTTGGCACAATCTACTTTGGTCAATTCTCTCCATAGAGATCCCATTGCCTAATTTAAATGAAGAATGCATGACCCACATTTAAATCAAGAACAATTATTTGTTGAAATTCGATGGTCCAAGTGGCTGGTTATTATCATATAGCAGCACCACCTGAAAGCATCATATAGCAGGAGCAGCAGCTCATAGCAACTCATCATACAACAGCAACAGTATGCAATTCATCATATACCAGCAGCAGCTCATAGCAATTCATCATATAGCAGGAGCAGGAGCAGCTCATAGCAATTCATCATATAGTAGCAGCAGGAGCAGCTTGTAGCAACTCATCATATAGCAGCAGTAGCAGCTCATAGCAATTCATCATATAGCAGCAGCTGCAGCTCGTAGCAACTCATCATATAGCAGCAGCAGCTCATAGCAATTCATCATATAGCAGCAGCAGGAGCAGCTCATAGCAATGCATCATATAGCAGCAGCAGATGCAACTCATAGCAATTCATTGTATAGTGGATCATAATGAAAATTTGGCAAAAAATCAGAGGAGATCCTCACCTTGTTGGATGAGCTCATCCTTCAACAGCACCTCAAGGCCATGGCCTGGGAGGAGGGGAGGGGGAACAAGGTGCCTTCTGCCGTAGTGTGGCATCAGCCGTAGTTGTGCAGCGCCCACTGGAGTAGTGCGTTGGACGAACCACAGTGGAGCAGCTCCTGGAGACCATGAGAATGAGGGGCAGCGCCAGAGGGAGGAGTAGCCAGGGAGATTTGCCCCTACCCGCCGGCCATGTAGCCTAGCTAGACATAGCATCGTCGAGGACCAGGCCAGATGGGACCAGTGGCGACGGCTCGCTGGAGGAACCCTAGTGCTGCGGGCAGGGGATCGAGGTAGAGGGAAAGGGGAGAGGAGATGCAAGCGGGCAGGGCAATGAATGCTAGCGTGTTTGTTTTTACTTGAGGGTCAGGTGTGACACAGGCGTCAGCAGTTGCATTTTGAGTGTAATATGGGCAGACAATAGAGTCATTTCACTATTCCCCTTCCCTTCAATTTTTAGTGAGGTTCTACCCGAAACACCCCCCTCCAAAGCAAAAATAGTTAAGCCCAAGCCCATAACTCAAAAATGACTTCTTTACATCTTTTATGGCTTATTTTGACAATATACCCTGAAAAGGCGGAATCGAACTGGCCCTTAACCTGCAATTCAATTGTGCGTGCAACGATGAAGCACTCCTGCCTGCTATCTGTACATTTAGGCATCATCATACATGGCATAACCTAATACATGTGCATTCCATTGTAGAATCTGGAATATGCAATGTTTATGTTAGTTCATACGTTGCACATGATGTTTAAATGCCCCTTAAATCTGGTCAGTCAAGTGATGGTCTTTAAGCCTCCTTCTTTGCTTCTTTTCTTGATATGTAAGATTTTCTCACACATCTGTTCAATTGCTTGTTTGCATCAGCCAGCCATACTAGGACCGTTTGCTTTGATTACTTGATGTTATTGACCTAACACTCTAACAGAGCTTGTCAACAATTTAAACACTAAGGGCTGCTGTAGTGGGGCCTTATCTAACTCATAGGTGAATAAAGGTTTGGCTGTACACTATAGTAGGCTCTCCAAGAGTACCTGGAGATCCAGTTCGAAGGTATGCCTAGTTTTTACATAGTGCAGACATAGTAAATGCTCATTGCATTGTGTGCAAGTGCAAGAGATGCGGCATGTTTCATTATGTGGTGTTGTTTTGTTATAATCTCATCCTTTTGTGTTCACAGACTGGAAAGTATACATATTTATCTTCCAAGGAGACGAGTAACTAGTTTGTGTCACCTTGCAGAGGGGGTGCAATGAAGATAAGATTGAGGATTTTCAAGTACAAGATGTTAGGAAGGAGCCTTGCAAGAGAAGTAGGAGCTGCGCTGAGCCTCTTCAACCTGCTAAGGTAAGTCACTATATGCAACTCAACAGTTCAATTCCTTGTTTGTTTCAGGCATAGTTAATTTTCTCTTTTCAATTGCTTTATTTGTCCTCACTTAATGAGATGCCCAAATAATTATGCCTGATGTTTGGTACTTGTATCACTATTAGTTGACATAATTAAAGGCCTTACCACTTAATTACTCTGCCGAAGTGTGCCTGAAGCTTTGAAGTCTATTAACCAACTATTATTGCATGAGGCTCACAATCTAGTTTATACTATGCTAATGATTGCATAGTTTTGCCTGCTATAGTATGTTTGTATGAAACCCTCTGCTGTTCATTATGCTCCCTAAGACTTTAATTGAGGTACAGAATGGCCAACTGCTTGCTTACTTATACGCAACATGCTGTCTAAATTTGTAACTTGTACGTATTTTCGATTGGGCCCCAACATCATGCTCCTCTAGTGAGCTAAGAGGGATTTCTGTATGCAGGCTGCACAGACTATCTTTTTTATAATTTTTAAAATATCACCTGCTTATGCTTCATGACGTGTAACATTTTTTTTGTGAAACTGACGTGTAACATTATTGTTAGTCCTATTTTGCCATGTAGTACAAAATAGTGTCTTGTTCGCTTCACTGTTGTAACTATATTTTTGCCCTAGTCATGTGTACTTACAGAAACATTTCAGGATGAAGTTACATCAACACAAAAATCTGCGAGCAGTGCGGCATCGCCGTTACCGAATGATTATGGATGTTCTCGAGCATCAACTAGAGGTGGCAAGACAACGTGTACATGATTGTCAACGTATAATCAACAAGTTGAGACTGTAGAGATTATAGTTCAAATGGAGTTAAGTTGATGCGCGTCCATGATGTATGAGCCGTATTTGCCCAGTGTATGTAATTTGCTGTTTGTGTATGCTTTATTATTACCTGTGCCATACCATAATGCCCAGTGGGTATAATCGGCTGTAATTTCGTTATTGTATAGTGTAGGATTATTCTACCTTTCTATGCCTTGATCTCTTTGTTGTATAGTGTATGCTTTTTAGAGGTGATAGTATTGAGTAGGATAATTTTTGAATATGCTATATCGTTCAAACAGGGGCCAACTCGCCCGACCATGGGCCTTCTACGTCTCGTAGGATCCATGGGCCTTCTACGTCTCGTAGGATCCATGGGCCTTCTACATCTCGCAGGATCCATGGGCCTTCTATGTCTCGCAGTGTCCATGGGCCTTCTACGTCTCGTAGGATCCATCGGCCTTCTATGTTACGTAGGATCCATGGGCCGCCGACTCATTTATGGGTCTTGTACTGGCCTTTAATGGGCCGTAGACGGGCCTATAATGGAAATCGTACGTTTTATTGGCTGACCATAACGGGCCATTAATAGGCCGTATTTGGTGATGCTATGAAAATGGCCCAACAAACTAACGGACCACAAATGGGCCGACTGTAAAGACGGGCTGAATTTGGCCCACAAGCAGAAAATGACAGTAACGGGCCATAAGTAACCGAATGCTGCAAATGAGCCCAAGAATAAATGGTCTATGAGAAGGCCAAAAGATAACAGGGGCTGGAAACGGCCCAACTGAATAACGGGCCCTTAATGGGTATAAAGCGATACACTATTCATTACGGGCCAGTTTCACCACGGGCCGTTAATGGGTCTAAAGTAATACACTGTTCACTGTGGGCCAGTTTCACCACGGGCCGTTAATAGGCCAAGAGTGACATAGGGCCTCATATGGGCCGAAAGACGTCATGGGCCATACATGGGCCAGAAGTGAAAACAGGCTGGAATCATATTGGATGGCCCAGATGACGCTACTGGGCCTAATTCGGATAGGGCGTAACGGGCCTTGGGTTCGCGGGCTGTAAATGGGCTATATGCGAACAGGCCATTAACAGGCTTTCCATGGGCCGGCCCGTCACCTTTTGACCAAGTCAAACGGGCCGGCCTTTTCACAGGAATGGGCCTCTGTTGGGCCGCGCCAGGTGTCGACGTATCATAGGCGCCTTCTGTCCAATGAGTGGATGACATTTGTCCCAACAATGAGCTGACACGTGTTTCCTCCAGCCAATGATGATTTTAGACGTGGAAAATCCCCATTAGTCGGGGCTGTTAACGGGTTATCGGATCCAAAACCCGACCCGATAGCTTAACGGCATTCCGTTACAGTGGATGCCACGTGTCGGTCACCCTTGACGAAAGCACTTCTGTGACGCGTGATTTATCGTCATGGAAATGGACACTTCCGTGATGATAATTTTGGTAATGTAATGGAACACTTCTACGATAGCACAGGTATGACTATCTTGATTCTGTCATAAATTTGTCATGGATGTACATGCATGACAAAAAACACGACCTACTGTGACAAACATGTATCATCACAGAAGTGTATTTTTTTGTAGTGAGCCTCTGGATGCATCAAGAGGTCACCTCACCAAGGATCATCTCAAGAAATTATTTCCGTGTGCCCAAAACATTTCGTCGAACAGCTGGCATGCACTGTTTCTATCAAAGTTCAGAAAATTCAGTGTTTCAGTTCGGTCGACGGTGTCGTTTTCTTCAGAACCGCGGCGTCAATCTCGCCAGTGCGCATGTTGGCGCCTTTCTCCCAGCTCCTCCTTATTATCCAGTGTGCCGCACGGTTGTTTGGACGGACGCAAGCGTCGATGGCGACGTGTCTCGCCAACACCGGCGTCTTCCACAGTGGCAGAACCACCCGTGGCGACTAACAGGGGCCAACCCTGCCATACGGCGCCGTTCAGCACCGCCCACACCACCAGGAGCCTCCACGTGGCCGTCCTTTCCCCCTTTGCGTGCTGCAGAGCCGTCGCCGTGGCCTGAGAGGCGCAGAGCGTGCTCTCTGCCGCCGACGAGCCCGTGAGGCCGTTCCATCGAAACCACGGGAGCAGAGCAAATCCAACCAAGGTTAGGCGTTGGTTGGAACCAGTGGACCAATCTGCAGCTGCCCAGGCACCTAAACCCCCTGCCCGACCACTTCCTCGCCGTAATCCCTCGCCGGAGAGATCACGTTCTTGGCACCCACTTTGGACCGGCTATAAAAGGGGGCCTCGAGCTCGTTCTCGACCCAGCAGTACCCCTCCACCTCGCCAGGACCGCGCCCAGCCACTAGGGCTCCGGCAAGATCCTCTCTGGTGAGAGCAACCCCGCCTCCCAAACCTTGTCAGCAACCTCCTAGTGCACCCACTCTTCTAACCCGAGCCCCAATTTGACGTTTGCAGCCCTCCTCGGCGAGATCCATCACCGCCCGAACCACCGTCTACCGGAGTGGAGGCCGCCATCGACGTGGTGCTCGCCGACGACCAACTCCACCACCCACAGACGCGGGAGAGATCAGTGAGTCCGTAGGTACCCCCCGTTTCCTCTACCTCACCGTGGATCGACGCCGGCGACCACCGCAAGCCTCGGGCGCCGGCGGGACTCTGGTTTGGTTTTTAAACCTGACGGGTGGGACCCCCTCGTCAGCTTTTTCTCTTTTTCAAAATGTTTTCTGAAAGTGCCTTCGGGCAAAATACGTTTTCTAACCGAAACGTTTTCTATCTTTTTTTAAGCTAGCCCCTGGGAAGTTTCTGTTTCATCACAGATTAGTCCCTAGACTAAAACCCTTATAACTTTTAAACAAAAGAAGATTTTGAGTTGATTCTTTTTCTGTCATCTTTATTTTTCTATCTAGTTTTTTATCATATTTATTTGAAAATTATTTGGAACAACTTTTATGCACGCACGGTATTTACGTTAGTATCCGAATTGTTTTTATAACATAGATACCGAAGGAGGTGACGGAGCCGCAAACTTCACCGAGCTAGACTCCGACTACTCCGAACCAGGAAAGCATGTTTGAACCTTTGATATAATGAGTGTCTTGCATGTTTGCTTGAGTAGTGTTCTCATGGCATGTTTATATAAGCATTAGTGAAGGTTATATTGCATGCAAGGAAAGCTAGAAGTGAGCTTCGAAATTTGATGTGTTCATATGATGGTGAGATAACCTGATCATGTGGTGGCATGATAGGTTGCAAGATGGTATTGTTGAAGCATGCCAGTCTTATGTCAACCTTTTTACTCCAGTATTAACATGGATCAAGTCTGTTCCCGTTCGTCTTTTCTTTTGTGCTGCCACATGTCTTCTGCAAAGAATGCGGTCTAGTCAGTTGCAAACCTCTTTCCTTGTACACACCAAATAGAGGGGCCGTGATGAGGGTTCCATGGCCCTGGATTAAAGCCCGTCATCCGGTCAGGGGGCATGGGTGTTTCCGGTTGGGACCGATAGGGGGGCACCCCTTAGAGCGCGCGATATAAATTTGATCCCATGCTACTCGAGGTTGTGGACTCCCCGTCTTAAAGTTTTTCTTGAACGTTGCCTAGGGTGATTCCTGGCAGCGGAATGTGGAATGGGTGTGTACTGGTTAGATGTGTTTCTTCTAAAATACCGTAAACGGAACTAGTCCTTTGTGACTACGGAAATCCGTTGGCTGTGGGTAAAGAGTACAAACTCTGCAGAGTCAAAACCATTCAAGTAACCGTATCCATGGTCAAGGACTGTGACCAACATATCCATGTCAGTGTCAGTGTCAGTCTCTACGTCCGTCTCATCGACAGTCCCCGTGTCAGTTTCAGTGACAATCTCTGGTGAATAAACATGAGTGGTAAACCCGGCTGAATGTTATTCTTATGGATGGACTAACCCGTTTATTATTATGTACTGAGTATTTCCTTGGGATGATTTAAATTCATGAGCTACTTGAATTCGAATGGTGAAATATAATCCCTTTATGTGATGTCGCTCAGACGTCCGACTATGGCATTCTTGTTATTTACTTTTGATATAAACCCTTTATGTGATGTCGCTCAGACGTCCGACTGTGGAATTCTTGTTATTTACTTTTGATATAAGCCCTTTATGTGATCTCGCTCAGACGTCCTACTGTGGCATTCTTGTTATTTACTTTTGATATAAGCCCTTTATGTGATGTCGCTCAGACGTTTGACTGTGGCATCCACGTCATTTACTTTCATTATAAGCCCTTTTTGAGATGTCGCTTACGTCCGACTAAGGCACGCACTGTCATTTACATTTCAATATAAGCCCTTTACGTGGTGTCGCCCTGATGCCCGACTGCGGCATGTTAATTTATTTTACCCTTTCAAGGCGTCTCTTTGGACGCCCGATCGGTCTTCAGTTATTTTTTTGGGATTTCGGGAGGACCACCGTCTGACTTCCTGTTTATTTAACATGTCGTGCAAAATTTATTATCGGAGTGTGCATTACTAATCTTCTCATGTGCATCATGTTCGCATTTGTTATATCTTATGTCCAAATTGTCTTGTGAGTACATTCAAAGTACTCACCTGGCTTCTTGATTTGGCCAGATGTTGACGAAGGCGATCTTATGGATGAAGAGTACGATAGCGAGTCCGATGCCTAGAGGAGTCCCAGTCAGTCCCGTGCGATCCTGGAATTGGTCACTTGTATCATATACGCTTCCACTACCCGAATAAAATCATCGAGCCTCACTCCGACGCTCGATGAGCTGTAAGATTTAGGAGTCATGTCACCCACTTCATTGTGACATATCCACCACCACTTTTATTACGAGTCAGTAGTTATGCCACCATACCCTTGTGTCATATCCGCCTTTATGTATAATATCATCGTTCTTGTAATAAACTATTGAGAAGTCTCAGCTCAACCTTGTATAATATTTAGTACTTCTGGACTTCTGTATCAAGGATTTGTCTACTAGTAAGGAAGATTTTCCTAAACTGGTCTTATATAAAGGACCGTTTCTCAATAAATGTTTTATTGGAAAACCGGTCCTAATAGTTGAGACAAGAGAACATAAACGGTTCAATATAACAAGATGTGTTCGATACGCGGCAAACATGTCTATAATCAGAAATGTGTGCGAAGACCGATAATAACACAGACGATTGCTACTAATAAGACGTGTGTTTTGTATGATAGGATTGCATACGAAAAAACAATATATATAATATACACACACTTATAAGGACATGCTTGCAGAACCAAATTAAGCATCCACTTACATAGGTGGCTACTATAACCATGGAATTTGCACACACACCAAAGTAAACTATTACATGCATAATTACATAGGTGGCTACTACACACATGTTCTTTCCACACACCAAAGTAAACTATATATTACATGCATGATTAACTAGCATAAATGATCATCTGATCATCATCTACTGCTTGTGACGATTGCTCTGCTTGTGGCTCGATCCGGGCTCGTCGATTTGGGTAACGAGGCACTTCCTCATGTCAAAGATTCGCCTGTGCATCTTGTAGCATGTGTACAGGCTCTTCGCCGCGAACCTGAGGTGAGTTTCATCCAGTTGCCACATCCAGGCCCTGTGCCAGGATATGTGACTTGTTCTCTGGGCATCCTGCTTCATCTTTTCATAGTAGGGGTTGATGATGGCTGAGGCGAGTTCAACCAGGGAGTCTTTCTTCATGCTGCCCCAGACCCTGTAGTGCTCACAGATTTCAACAACATTCTTGTAGGCCAAGTCCGTAACCCTAAGCGCTTTTACATCATCGGTGGTTTCCCCCATAGCGAACTTGTAGTCGGTGCTGTTGAAAAACCTGGCAAAATGGACGCAAGGATGTGTGGCCATGCAGTAGTGGTAGATGAGGACATGATGGCGCACACACAACTAGGCAACGGCAACATTCTGATCTTTGCTGAGAAGACCGTGGTGTACTAGAGGTCGATGCCGACCACCTTGTACTTGTCTCCAACAAGAAACTGCTCAACGGTGTTGATGTAGTCGTCCACCACGGCCAGTTTGATGGTGTACACCACTGAGAGATCCATCTCCCTCGTGTGGGTCTCCACTTTATGCTCACTGAACTCCATTGGAGCGCCGCTAGACATCCCCTCTCTTTGTGCCGTCGTGGGTGTGCTTGTTGTGTTGTTGGGCGCGATCGAAAGGCTGAAGAGACTAAGGTTATAATGGTCGCGGGAATTAAAGGGCAAGCCGGGCGGCCTGGAATATCAATTGGCATGCCCTAATGGCAGTTCTAATTTGCAGCGCATAACTCCATCATGCGGGACGTAATTGCATCGCGTGGCAATGCGCGCAGCGCAACCGCATGCATATGGGGCCCCCAACATGATCGTGCACAAGCCCAACTGCTGGCAGAGCGGGACACGAGCAGAGCGGTCCGTGGTCGCCTCAACGGCAAGCAACCATATATATGCATATAGCGGTTGAACATGCAAGGAAAATCTCTCCACAACCCGAGTGCGCTGACGGACGCGAGCAGAGCACGCCGCGGTGCCTAACGGTGAGCAACCATAGATACGCAATTAGCAGTTGAACTATTTGTATAAATTAAGCATGACTACTTAATCTATGAATGAAATCTATGCTTAATTACTAAATTTTAGTTGCAAAAATCAGATAGTGCTAGTGATTTTTAGCTGCATATTTTGACAAATCGCATTGTTACAAGGATTGACAAATGGCAATGTTACTAGATCAACAAATGTCAATCTTTCCAGTTTGACAATTCGCAATATACCCAATATGACAGATGCAAATCTTACCAAATTGTCTGTACGTGGTTGCACACGGGTCATCCGAAAAAACCGTTTGCGTTGAAGGGAGGTAGAAATCCTGCTTGCCAAATTTTCTCTTGCCTTAGCGCCGAAGTCTCGTTTTGCATACCTTATTCAATCTGAACCGTTTGTGTTGAAGAGATGCACAAATCCCGCGCACCGAAGTTTCCCTTGGCTTACTTTGGAAGACCATAGTGATCACTTTGCATACAGGTGTTATATCTAAAACGTTTGCGATGAAGAGCTGCACAAATCCTGCTCGGCAGATTTTCCCATGGCTTACTGGGGAAGCTGTCAGTGTACATATGGGTCTTCTATCTAAAACGTTTGCAATGTTAGAGTGGCAGCTAGTTGTTTCAAAATGCCTTTGTTGACTGTTATTCTAGTGCACCTTCTCTCAAAATGGACACGAAAATTACCATAGCATGTCGGGTGCCATTCTATGATAGCATGCAAGTTTCATGAATTTTAGACGAGTTTTAGATTTACTAGAATTTAAAAACAAAGTATCTCAACATTTTGCCGGCAGTCAATAATGCCCTCTTGCATGGGACCTAAGCATGCACCCAAGGACACAGGGTTGATTTTTCAACCAATTTATATGCACTGGAGAGTGTGCATTTAGTTCAAATTTGATTTGTGCACATAAAATGCCTAGAAAACCTAGTTAATATATAAAAATGTCCAAATGAACCCCGAAAAATTCAAAAAATTCACAAAACACTCTTGTTGTTCTATGTTAACACTAGAAATGTTTTGAAAGCAATAACAGGCAACGGGTATCGTTTCGTCCCCAAAGGTGGCACGTTCCCTACTGAAACCATCAAGCTTGTTGTGAGAAGCTCTAGTTTGTGAGAAGCTTATACCCAAACCTGCCCCAAATGGGACAAAAAATTACCACAGCATGTCGGGTGCCATTCCATGATAGCATGCCTGGTTTCATCAATTTCCGACGAGTTTTGGATTTGCTAGAATTTAAAAACAGGTATCTCAATGTTTGCGCTACGTGATGGTGGCAGGGTGTTTGACATTCATTCCCATTTCTTGCATGGGACCTAAGCATGCAACCAAGCACACATATTTTAATTTTCAACCAATTTATATGCATTAGAGCATGTGCAAGTAGTTCAAATTTGAATTATGCACATAAATGCATTGAAAAATCAATTAATGCATAAGAGATGTGCTAACGAACCCCGAAAAATTCCAAAACTTAACAGAACACTCATGTTGTTCTATGTTGACACTAGAGAAACAAATTGAAATCGAGAAGAGGCAACGACTATCGTTTCGTCCAGAAAGGTGAACGTTCCCTACCGAAACCATCAGGCTTGTTGTGAGAAAGACTAGTTTGTGAGAAGCTTATACCCAAACCTGCCCCAAATGGGACAAAAAAATTACCACGACATTTCGGGTGCCATTCCATGATAGCATGCTAGGTTTCACGAATTTCAGACGAGTTTTGATTTACTAGAATCTAAAAACTAGGTATCTCAATGTATGCGGCCGAGTGACAATGGCAGGGTGTTTGACATTCATTCCTATTTCTTGCATGGGACGTAAGCATGCAACCAAGGACACAAATTTGCATTTTCAACCAATTTATATTCATTAGAGCATGTGCATGTAGTTCAAATTTGAATTATCTACATAAATGCATTGAAAACTCAATTAAAGTATAAGAGTGTGCTAACGAACCCCGAAAATTCCAAAATTTAACATAACACGCATATTGTTATATGTTGACAATAGAGAACAAATGGAAATCAAGAAGAGGCAACGGCTATCGTTCGTCCAGAAAGGTAAAACGTTCCCTACCTAAACCATTAGGCTTGTTGTGAGAAGCTCTGGTTTGTGAGAAGCTTATACCCAAACCTGCCCCAAATGGGATAAAAAATTTACGATGGCATCTTGATGCCGCTCCATGATAGCATGCCATGTTTCATGAATTGCAGACGAGTTTTGGATTTACTAGAATTTAAAAATCAGGTATCTCAATGTTTGTGGCCAAGTGGCGGTGGCAGGGTGTTTGACATTCATTCCCATTTCTTGCATGGGACCTAAGCATGCAACCAAGGAGACAGATTTGAATTTTGAACCAACTTATATGCATTAGAGCATGTGCATGTAGTTCAAATTTGAATTATTCACATAAATGCATTGAATGGTCAATTAATGCATAAAAATGTCCAAACGAACCCTGATAAATTCCAAAATTTAACACAACACTCATGTTGTTCTATGTTGTCACTAGAAAAAGAATTGAAATCAAGAAGAGGCAACATATATTGTTTCGTCCAGAAAGGTGAAACATTCCCTACCGCAACCATGAGGCTTGTTGTGAGAAGCTTATATACCCCAACCTGCCCTGAATGGGACAATATTTTTACCGCTGCATGTTGATGTCGTTCCATGCTAGCGTGTCAAGGTTTGTAAATTTTAAACATGTTTTCGATTTACTAGAATTTAAGAACAATGTATCTCAGTGTGAGTGGATGAGCGACGGTGGCAAGGTGTTTGACATTCATTCTCATTTCTTGCATGGGACTTAAGCATGTAACCAAGGACACACATTCCAGTTCTGAACCACTTTATATGCACTGGAGCATGTGCATGTAGTTCAAATTTGAATTATGCACATGAATGCATAGAAAACTCAGTTAATGTATAAAAATGTCCAAGCGAACCCCGAAAACTCTCAAAAAATGACACAACACTCATGTTGTTCTATGTTGTCATGAGAAAAATTTAGAAAGTAAGAAGAGGCAACATATATTGTTTGTCCCCCAAGGTGGCACGTTCCCTACCGAAACCATCTGGCTTGTTGTGAGAGAAGCTCCGGTTTGCGAGAAGATTATGGCCTGGCCAGCGGTGGGAGTAGGAGGAGCGGTGAGGCCTATGCGGTAGCAGAACTGGCCACGGGAGGCGGTAGCCCACGGTCCTGCCGGCGCTGGATTTGGTAGCCGGAGCAAGAAGATCAGAGATTGAAGAAGCACGACGGCCGTTGGATTAACATCCAATGGTCACTTCTGCTAGAATCGTTTGTTGACTGATATAAAATAAGTAAAAAAATCCGGCATAAGCGTCAACTTAATAGGCCCACAAGTCAGCCCATTTTCTTTTTTAATAATTTACACCTCATTTGCAAATTCTTACGCAATTTATTGCAGTCCATTTTATTTTTGTTGGCTAGGACGAGTGTTAAAAATTTAAACGAAATTTCACATATTGTGATAGGGTCCAAACTATTTTTAATACCAAAATGTCGAGCCATATTTAAAGTAATTTCAAAATATATTTAAATTAGATTAAAACCAAATGAAATTGGAAATACGAAAATGTGAAAAAAAAATCTGAAATTTGAAAGTAGTTTCCAATTTGTTGTGTGTTTTTTATGTTTACTGCCCATTTCATATTACTTTTAACATTTGCAGCCGTCTTGAAAGAGTTGTAGCCCAGCAGGGCAAGGAAAAGTACGTTAGCCTGGGTTGGGTTGGCCTAGATTGGGTATTCTTCAGAAAAATAAACTAGTAGCCATTTTCATAAAGAAAAAATTAGCTGGGCTAGTCATGTGGTGAACGTAAAATAGAAGCCTGGGCTAGACGGGCCACAGCCCAGTCAAAACCCTGGTCCATATCAACAACAACAAAAATAAACTTCTCGAGCAGCTACATCCCAGGTGTCAGCCGCTCTTGTGCAGTTGACTATACGCTGATAATTTAGTGGGTCCCAGATGTCAGCAAACCACTAGGAGGAAGCATTTTATTTTTGGCTTGTATATAACAATGAGGAACTTGCTTGCTTATGACCATGGACATGGTAGGTCCCTATTGTTATCCTCTCCACGTACAGTCCTCTCCCGATTCCTCTCGTTTGTTGTTCATGTTGACAAGGCGAGACGGCGACGCCATGGCGTGTGCACCAAGGCATGTGGGGGATGATGGCGAGGCGTCGAATGGGAACAAACAGGAGCTGGGGAAGATGTGACAATGAAGTCGCAGGCGAAGGGGAGTAGGAGGGTTGACTGGTTTGGGTGTGGGGTGGCGCTGACGTTGGTGTTAAGGATTTAGGAGATGGTGGGGTAGCAATGCGTGCGCTGAGACACATCTAGCCATGAGAGGCGGGAGCAAGCGGCGCTACGGACGCTGGTTTGGTTTTGGCGGCTGGAAGAAGAAGAGACTGAAGAAACACGATAGACTATAAAAGCAGCAGGAGTACTTAACAACCTTAACTAAAAGCTGCATGAGCACTTAACAACCATAGTTGAAAGAAGTATGAGTACTTATACAGGTTCAACTGTACCAAACACGCCTCAAATAGTGCTACTTTGCGAACAGTTAACTAAGGGTGAGGCCAGCAGACCCCGGGACAAGGCCCAGGCACCACCCTGCGCATCCACAACTTTTTGAAAGCGGCTTCATCTCACAATGTGCTCAATAAACATGATATTCGCTTCAGATCCATGGAAAAGCAAGAACATAACCTTCTGTCCTATTCTCCAAGATTGCCAGGCCTTCATTATTTGAGACCACCCATGAATAAGTATCTTTTCACCTCTAAGGGAAATGCAGTAACTCGACATCAATATCATGTTGTGACCAAGTGAAGTCTGACTTGACCATGATCAGGCATCTGTATAGGAACAATAAAACTGGGCAGTTTCTGTTTCAGGAAGATCACATCTGTAAAACTGTGTATAAGCAAGAGTTTATGAACAATATATATAATAGAAAATAGCTCATACGACCAATTTCTTGACACAGTTGGACCTGTTCAACGTGTGCATGAGTGGCACATATATCCCGCGTGTCTTTCCACCATTGAAATGCCCCACAAGGTCCTCAAGACAGTCAATAAAGTGTAGGATATGGTGGATGTTATCCCAGTCAACTTCAGTTCCATCAGTAATAGTCGAGTTCTTATCAAAGAACAGACGAGCAGTGTCCTGCACTTTGTAATAACATAAGTGTGCCACCAATTATAGGAAATATTAGTTAGAAGTAGCATCTTCATGAGAGAAGGGAATCACAAATTGTTGCTACTTCTAAAGTCAAATTGTGATTATTAGACAGAATAGGTGGACTAAAAAGTAATCAAGGCAACATGCAAGAACTAGATACAAAACTAACATGGATGAGCTACTAGATCGGTATCGGGGTGGAAGGTCACAGGGAAGATGAGACCAGGTTCTACTATTTCCATCAACATTCGTGTGGCAACTTTCAATGCATAACACTTGACAAAGTTTATCCAAGTTCGGCTATAAAAAAGCAGCGACCTTCTTGGTTAATGAACCTAACTGTGAACTTATATCCATGGTGTATCTCCAGTGTGACCATTATACTGGTGTATTCAGTTACGACAAGGCAGACCTTCTTGAGTACATGTGTTGTGGCAGAGCAAGGGATGCACCACATGAAAAATAATATGAGCACACATTTATTTGCTATCGAAATCTAGAAATAGATTCCTCTTTCACGTAAGTGTTGACCATGGTACTATTACCTTTTATCCAAACATAGCAATCCGAATTTCCAAATTAGTCGACAACATGTTCAAAACCCCCAACCCTCCTGGATAGAAAAGAGGATTCTAGGAACATACCTTGTGCTCCTGTGTTAGGATGAGAAGTAACAAATCTCGCGTCTCTCCAAGGGCACAGAAACCTGTAGGGTCCTCGCACTTTGGGCACTGCAAATGAAACACACTAGATTCAGTAGGCAGTAAAATGCATCAACGACGGTGATTGCCTTCCCAGGATTACCAGCGACCATGGGACTAGGATTTATCACGGATGGATGAAGAATCCGTACCTGGTCCTCCATGAGAAAACCCTAGGCAATCTTCGAGTGGTGGTTTTCTCTGAATAAGCAAATCAGGGAGAAGGGATTCAGGTTGAGTGATATATTGCTACTTCGTCTGTCCAGCTTACTGCTACTGCTAGAAAGGTGGGGTTTTGTGATTTGATGGATCATTGGGCATTACTATGGCACTACGACCGGGTTGAGTCTACCATGCAGTTGTGCACTCTAATTTGGTGCATGGCACTTGGACCTGGTTGTTGGATATCCTACGTATCAGCAAAATGAAGTAGATAGGCAGGATAACTAGTTACACAAAAATATATTTTTTATAGAGAGATACTCCCCGATACGTCTCCAATGTATCTATAATTTATGAAGTATTCATGCCATGTTTACAAAAAAATTATATGGTTTTGGTATGATTTAAATGGAACTAACCCAGACTGACGCTGTTTTCAACCGAACTACCATGGTGTTGGCTTTTATGCAAAAATAAATGATCTCAGAATGGGCTGAAACTTTTTGAAGTTTTTTGGGACATAAGAGACCCCCAAAGATTCGTGGGAGGACCAGAAGAGCAACGAGGTTCTCATGAGGCACCAGGGCACGCCCAAGGGGGTGATGGTGCTGTGGTGCCTCGTGGGCCCATCTTAGCCCATCTTAGGGTGAGACTGACACCAAAAAATCATATAAATAGAGAAACCACCAGAAATAACCCTAGAACTTCGAGTACAGTGCTGCAAGCTTGTGTATCCAAGAAATACCATCTGGAGCCCTATTTTGGCACTCTGCCGGAGGGGGAAATCATCACTGGAGGCCATTTTCATTATCCCAGTGGTCTCCATGACGAGGAGGGAGTAGTTCACCCTCGAGGCTAGGGGTAAGTACAAGTAGCTACTCCGTCCATCCCAAAATTTAAGAACGTTTTTACACTTGTGTAGTGTCAAAAACATTCTTATATTTTGGAATGGAGGGAGTATGTGTTTGATCTCTCTCTCTCTCTCTATCTCTCATGTTCTTGATTTGGCACGATCTTGATGTACCGCAAGCCTTGTTAATACGGTTTTATCATATGGTGTTTTCCCCTCTCTATCTTGTTGTGATGAATGAGTTTTTACCTTTGAGGTTTCCCTATTATTGGATTGAATACTTTTATAGATTTGAGAACACTTGATGTATGTCGTGCATATGAATACCACTGGTTACAATGGGGTATTATATTTATTCACTTGACGTATGTTTTGGCACTCAACTCACGGATTCCAGAGGTGACATTGGGTAAGCCATGCGTAGGGGTTGATGCACGTCTTCATCCTACTTTCTCTAGTAGAAATCTTGGGGCACTCTTTGAAGTTCTTTGTGTTGGATTGAATATTATGAATCTGAAGTTGTTTGATGCATATCAAATAATCAACTCACAGATACTTGTGGTGACATTGGAGTATCTAGGTGAAATTAGAGTTGGTTGATTTGTATCATATGGTGTTATTTTAGTATGAACTCCAGGGGGTTTTGTGACACTTACAGGAATAGCTCAATAGATTGATTAGAAAGGATAACTTTGAGGTGGTTTCGTACCGTACAAACAATTTCATCTTACGTACTCCGCTTGATAAGAACTTTGGAGTGATTCTTTGTCGCACGTTGAGGGATTGTTATATGATTCAATTATGTTAGCACTGTTGAGAGCTTGCAGTAGTGAAAGTATGAACCCTATACCTTGTTTTCAAGCATTGCAATACCATTTATGCTCTGTTTTATCACTTGCTAACTTTCTGTTTTTTTATGTTTTGATTCAGAACCTATATCTACTATCCATACTACACTTGTATCATCATCTCTTCACCGAACTAGTGCACCTATACATTTTTCCATTGTATTGGGTGTGTTGGGGACATAAGAGATTTCTTGTATTTGGTTGTAGGGTTTTCTTTGTGAGGGACCATCTTCATCCTATGCCTCCCACAGATTGATAAAACTTAGGTCATCCACCTGAGAGAAAATTGCTACTGTCCTACAAAACTCTGTGCTTGGAGGCCCAACACGAGTCTACAAGAATAAGTTGTGCTGTAGACATCAAACTCTTTTCTGGCACCGTTATCGGGGAGGCTAGTTCTTGAAGGTATATCTTTATATCTTGCAATTAAATCTTTTAGTTTCTTGTTTATCACTAGTTTGGTTTATAAAAAGATAAGTACAAAAAAATGGAATTGAGATTGTCTCAATTTCTTCGTCTTTATAATGTTTTTCCTAAAAATGATGGATCGGAAAATTGTTCCAAAGTGATAGAAGAAGAATTTAATAAATGTGGCATTAAATCCTTGAATGATAATCATGGTTACAATGTTGCTAGTATGAATTCTATGAATATCCATGATGCTAGTGATATGCAAAGCAATAAGCTTGGGGATGCTATGTTTGATGAAGATGACATTTTTAGTCCCCAAAGATTTGATTTGCAAATTTGTTATAATCATTGCATGCCTCCTATTTATGATGATTATATTGATGAAAGTAGTTTGGAAGAGTGTCAACTCTAGGAAGTAATGAACCCACTATTTTGGAGGGTGTTGAATCTTATTGCAATAATTATGAAAGTAGATTTGGAGAGGTCATGACTTTATTTAATGATGAACCCACTGTTTTGGAAGAGGTTTCAATTCATTATGACAACAAAGTTGCTATGTAGGATGATTATTGTGATTACATATATTCTATAACAAATAATGATAACCATGAAATTTGTTATCACGATTTTAGTGGTCCAATTGATTATGTAAATCAAGTATGATGTGATAGTTATTTTGTTGAGTTTACTCCCACTACTAGTCATGCAAATAAATTTGCTTATGTGGAGAGTAATAAAATTTCTATGCTTGTGGATCATGAAAATAATGCTTTATGTGATAGATATATTGTTGAATACATCCATGATGCTACTGAAAATTATTATGAGATAGGAACATATTATTTCACATATCTCAATAATATCAAGTTTCCTCTCTTTATGTTGAAAGTTTTGAAGTTTTGCTTGCTTAGCCTTCCTATGCTAGTTGATTCTTGCTCCCATAAGTTGTTTGCTCACAAAATCGCTATGCATAGGAAGTGGGTTAGGCTTAAATGTGCTTGTCATGTGATTCACAATGCTCTCTTTATGTTTCAATTCTTATCTTTTATGTGAGCACACTACAAAAAAATACACTTCCGTGATGACACGTGTTTGTCACAGTAGGTCGCATTTTCTGTCATGCATGTACATCCATGACGATTTTATGACAGAATCAAAATAGTCATACCTGTGCTGTCGTAGAAGTGTTCCATGACATTACCAAAATTATCATCACGGAAGTGTCCACTTCCATGACGATAAATCGCGCGTCACAGAAGTGCTTTCATCAAGGGTGACCGACACACGGCATCCACTGTGACGGAACGCTGTTAAGCTATCGAGTCGGGTTTTGGATCCGGTAACCCGTTAAAAGCCCCGACCAATGGGGATTTTCCGTGTGTAAAATCCTCATTGGATGGAGGAAACACGTGTCAGCTCATCGTTGGGACAGATGTCATCCACTCATTGGACAGAAGGCGCCTATGATACGTCGACGCGTGGCACGGCCCATCAAGTTTAAATGGGCCAGCCCAACTAAAGGCCCACAAGATTTTGCGGACCATAATGGGCTGGCCCAGCTACAGGCCCACGAGATTTTGCGGACCATAATGGGCGGGCCCAGCTAAAGGCCCACAAGATTTCGCGGGCCATAATGGGCTGGCCCAGGTAAAGGCCCACAGGATATTTGTGTGCCATAATGGGCCGGCCCAGGTAAAGGCCCACAAAATTCTTGCAGATCATAATGGGCCGGCCCAGCTAAAGGCCCACGATATTTCGCCGACATTAATGGGCCGGCCTAGCTGTAGGCTCATAAGATTTTGTGGACCCTAGTAGGTCGGCCCATTAACTGGCTGCCATGTTTTGGGCCAAAGGCCGGCCCATATTTGATCCGGTCCATTAATGGACTCCCACGTTCCGGGCCTAATAATGGCCGATATGAGATCCGGCCCGTTAAAATCCTCCCACTTTTTGGGCCAAATCACGGCCCAGATCAGGTTCGTCCCTTTAAGAGGCTTTGGGCTCAATTATGGCCCATATCAGATTCGGTCCATTAACTGGACGCTATGCTTTTGGGCCCACTTGCTAAAGGCCCATTTAGTAATTCGGCCTGATATTAGTTTCGGCCTATTAAGGGCCCGTTTAACATTTCTTCCCTATATTAATTTCGGCCTGTTAAAAGCCCGTCATATAGTTGGGCCTAACTATGGCCCAGTTTGCATCCGGCCTGCTCGCAGCCCATATCTGATTGGGCCAAACATAGACCGAGACAACTTTGGCCTGTTAAAAGCCCGTGATTTGATTCGCACAATCATGGGCCGGGGTCCATTTCGGGTTGCTGCCGGCCCATGAGCTATTCGGCACGTTTCAGGCCCAACCTACTTCTCAGCCTCCTAAAAGCCCATTGAGTTTTCTTGCGAAAAGAGGGCCGGGGTTAACTTGGCCTATCAAAGGCCCGAATCTACTAGTGGGCCAGTTTGAAGGGGCCCATGATGCGGATCATACATCGTGATTGCATGACGGCCCGATTATGTACCGTAATTTTACGGTTTGGCAAGTTTACTACGAAGATAGGATATATATACAATAAAATAAATACAACATTGTGAATAAGAAAAAACCTAGACTATACAATAAAGAAATTATGGCATATTACATCCACTGGGCATCAAAGTTTGCCACTATGATCATAAAGCACAAGCAGATAGCAGATTACATACACTGGGCACCAAAGATCGCCACCAGTGCAAATAAACACGCCGACAAAATAATATACAAAACCGACAGCACTTCAATAGAGTTCAAGAACGGCTAGCCCTGCTGGGGAGCTGTAGTGCAAGCAGCTGAGCAAGATGATGAGACTGCGCTTGTTCAACACTTATATCTTCCTCACTCTGAAAGATAAACAAGAAGACAGATGACAGGTTTTGCACATAAAAGTATCAGTGCTGACAATTCATCACATTTCTTACTGACGAATAAAGTGACACAGTTTAAAATGTCATTAACACAATATGGTATTGTTCAGGTCAAGACATGGCAGGAAATGACATTGTGAAGGAGTTGGCAGCTTCATGACAACACTGGATTACAGATCAAGAACTCACAAGAAGATCACTTGCTCTGTATAGTTTAATTTACATGGTATGAAGAAGGAACTTGGTTGTACAATTGAAAACTTAAATTGAGAAGTACAAACTTTTGTTTATGAACTACATAATAAACTTTAAACATGCAATTTGATGCAAACACCAAAAATAAATAGTTGTTGCAGTCATGCCTCACCAAATATACTCAACAAAGTTTGAAGGCTTGAGAAGGACAAACTTACATTACTGGTGAAGACAGACTCTATAAAGCCCTTGTCCATGCTGATGGGGGGGGGGGCAATTCAAGAAGTTTAGCAGAGAATCTTCTTCATAAGCATTGCCTTTATTCTACATTTTGTTAAGAGTAAATATAGATGTGATAATATACGAAAAAATGGAGAATATTTAAGATAAGATGAAGAGTGATGCTACATAACCAAGTAGCTATAAATGTATGTGCAGTGATACAGGCAAAAGGCACAGCCAAGAGCAATGCACAGCTAAACTTCTTCAGTACCAACCTTATGGTAAGAGTAAATATAGATCTGATGTGTACAAAATGGAGGGCAAAGGAAAATAAGTTGTAGAATGATGGTACATGAACAACTACCCGTCAATATAAGTACACTGATAAAGGACAGCATGTACTTACAAGAACAATGCAGAGCTAAAAAATTCATTCGCATTGGATATATTCTACACTAATGTAACCACTCATACAGATCAGATAATTTGGAGCGAACAGTTGATAAGCAAGCTATCATGCATACTGCTGTCACATAATGAACCAGGTATGTATGCAAGTATAGTGATACAGGACTGTAGGTACTAACAAGAGCAAAGTAGCGGGCAGCATATTTGCGATATCCTGTCGTTCTTTTCAAACCGGAATTCTTCTTCGAGCTGATTTCCTGCAAAAAAGATCTATAATGCACATGCGAAAAAGTAGAAGTTCAAATTGTCATGTGATTTCATAGACAGTACCTCATCCTGGGAACGTGACCAATGCATAACAAGGTTTTTCCATTCAATGTCTTCTAAATTTAGCACAGGAGACTTCACTGGAAATTTGTTTATAGACTTGCCATCAAAGTGTGATTTCCTCAGGTAACACCGATACTGCTGCAATGCTTCCTTGAAAAGCACAAGCAAGCTTTGCTTGTCATGACTATCCAGATTGACCCTCGCCTAGTTACAACAATGTAATGTAAAATCATTGATGTGTTCGATCAGCAGAAAATAGGAAAATAATAACCATGAATAATAGAACTTACACGTAAGTTGGACAGGAAGATGTGAAAATGGTGTTTGTCTTCACTATAATCTTCCCATGATGGGAATATATGCACGTAGTCCCTAACAACATTGAAAGCATTGTCTTTTAAACTGGGAATAAATGGAATGGGGTTCCAATCTGCAGGAATTGGCCGTCTCTGCAGTTGGGATAGGTCTTCGGCCGGTGGACTTGCTATACTTTTTGTTGGAGTGGGATTTTTCTGTGGTACGGCTGGTGCTATGGAAAATGAAATAGGTATACCTTTTGCTAGAGTGCAGGTCATGTGTGGTGGGGCCAGTGGTGTGGCCAGTGAAGTATGGGTAGTCTGCTAGAGTCGGTCCTACGTTTTGTGTCACTGGTTGTACAACCAATATAAGTGGGGTGCTGTCTGATTTCTCCAGCACCACCACATTTTTCAAGGACTTTGCTGGTGCTCCTTCAGGTTCGGCAATCACCCTCTTCCTTTTTGATGTCTGATGCACAAGAACAGCATTTGAGTGGAAAAACATGGTATGATGATAGATGGAATATGTATTGATAATGGATGGGCATGGAATCTCGAGTTATATGATGAGTAAACTAAGCAGATGGCGGTGCAATAAAGTAGAAGAAATGCAAGACAACATATGCAAGATACGCGCAATCAATAAAACCTTGCCAAATTAGAACAGGCACCTTGATGGGTGAACATGACAGACCATCTTCCTTTGACTCCTTGAGGTTATAATAGTCATTAGGATGATATTCTGAACAAGAATCAACAGGTGGGAGCATACGAGTTTCATTGCTTCCAGAATGGCACTCAATGCCTTGGTGCCAATTTTGTAACTCACTGTAGTGTTCCACAATATTCTTCTGATGCGCAGATTCTGATATTCACTATAATTGCATATAATATCTGAGAACCATGAAAACATAAATAGTTGTGAGATTATCTTTGTAATGCAGATGATATTCTAATATAGGGGCGCCCTTGTAAACACTTGTGTGCTATCACTGGATTATGATGAGAGAGCTCATGTGTGTTGTAATATGGTCCGTGCATTTATATAATCTGGCACAAGTACACAAAAAAATAGTCTCCAGTAGTAAGGATAGCTGGCAGATGATAGGTTCATAATATACTGTATAGAGAGTTTATTGCCAAACCATAATAACAAGAGCACGCAGTAACTAGGCAGATCATAGTGTACATAATAGGGGTACACCATAACCACGATATATAAATCGGGAAAGTGGAACTGGCTTGAAAATACAGTGTTGTATTGCCGCTAGTAATTGAAGGCCTATCGATGACGTGCAGGCCAGTTCTATCAGCTGTTGACTGCAGATGTCCCTATGCCCCTTCTTGACAAGGAACATACTGTACGTACTAAATACAGAATAAACAAAGAGGAACATGTTAAAGAACAGAAGAGGAAGCATATTCTTGAGGTTCCGCTTCATTGCATACAATGTTGGTTGCCCACTCATGATGAATCACAATGCCCAAAGAAATGCAATTCCATGTTGTCTCTCTATATGTGGCAATTTTGAACAAGAGTCATTAGGATCATATTCTGAACAACAGTCAACAAGTGGGGGCGTATGAGTTTCATTGCATCTAGAATGGCACTCAATTCCTTGGTGCCAATTTTGTAATTCATTGTAGTGTTTAGCTTCAAGAGTGGACTGCTGCTAGTGCGACACAAAGCAGCTACACAGATCATAGTGTAGATATAATGAGAAAACCTTAAGCATCAGAGTAAAATCAGCAAAGTGGAATTTGCTGGAATATATGTGCTAGTATTGTCGGTACGGCTAGAAAGGCTTCGGATACCATCTCTCTTCAAGTGAAGGTGCGGTACTGTTAATATCAGTGTAACGCTCAAAGGCGACAGAGCTCCGCGCATTTCCTTGCTATTCTTATCGGATTCAAGTGGGCAGGCCACTACAAATCCTATTCCTACGTTTACAAGATCCTACGAATCAAAGAGGCTCAAAGTGTCCATCACAACCGACCGTATAGACCTCTACACTGCAAATGTCCTTGCTCATCTTCAGTACAAGGAACATATAGTACTACTAGCATACTCCATCTGTTCCAAAATATAAGTCTTGGTAGAGATTTCCACTATGGATCACACACAGATGTATCCAGATACATTTTAGAGTGTAGATTCACTCATTTTGCTCCATATGTAGTCCATGGTCGAATCTATACAAAGACTTGTATTTAGGCATGGAGAGAGTACATATTAAAGAAGAACGGAAGAGGAACATGGTAAAGAAGAGCAAGCAGATTTTGGATAATAAAATGTTGGTTGCGCAGTGCCCACACATGATGAACCAGAGCGCATTAAGAATGCAACTCCAAGTTGTCTCTCGACCATTTCAGGCGGTTGGATGAAGATCCTACATCTCCTAACCCTTCTACTTCCTCGTCTCTGATTCTTCCCATACAGAACACCGCACGGGCCGCCGGTCGGACCACCGGCCCCCACCGCCTGTGTTCCTCCGCCACCCCTACACCCCACCCGCGCCCCAACCCCCATCCATGTCGAGGTTTCTTCGTTCGAAGAGGCCCCACAACCACCCGAGCCCCTTCGATCGCACTGGCGAACTCCGGCGAGCTCTGAAAAATCGACTGACCCAATTTTGAAATTTACTCTACTATGATTTAACTAGTATGGAATATAAAAGGGGAAAACCATAAGTATTGGGAGTATAGTGTTGAGCGTGCCATGGCGGATCTAAAGGTGCAAACCGGAGAAAGGCAACTTCGCAACCAAGACAAGAAATCAGAGTAAAGTAGTGGCGATCTATTTTCTTCCTTCGATAAATGAGTTGAGAAGATACGAAAGAGTACCGCCTCTGGTGCGGCGCCGTGTACTCATCTGCTGAGACTTTGACAGTGATGCGTTAGCGATGGCTGTCAGTGGCGTGGAAGCAGATCTAGGAGGGTAGATGGTGGCGGCAGGGCGCGGTGGATGAGATGGCCGTAGGAGCGGTGCCAGCAAGGTGGACGATGGCGGGGATGAAGCAAGAGGACGGGATGCAAGGATCCAGGTCCGAAGGCGTGGATGAGAGAGGTCGATCTCTTGTAATGGACGGCGGCATCGGGGTATCAGCTCCGGCATGGTGGAGGAGGACGGTGGTGGATGGGGTGGCGGACAGCGGCAGACGGAGGAGGTTGGGGTGGAAAGGGTGTTTTGGTGCCCAAGGAGTATGAATGGGGAAAAGGGAGGTAGAGAGGAGGGGGGGAACCATGTATTCAGGGGGCGCTTGTCTCAAATGCATGGAAATTTACAAACTTATCCCCCGTTTCAAATATCTACTACATCACAACAACATTAGTCAGTTGGGGATAGGACGGTAATCTCGCATACACCAAATATTTGCCGACGAGAGTTTGTTTTTGGCGCCCACCGTGTATGAATATGAATCGGGGAGGGAATCGATTTCGGCCGACGACACACTATGTTTTGGCGCCCACCGTGTATGAATCCGGGTGAGAGGCGGTTACGTCACGTTTGGGTGAAATTACAAACCTACCCCTATCGAAACCTATAGAAATCCAGCAGATAGGCTTTGCATGGCAGGGATAGGCAGTAGTGATTTCCATCTCGCAGAATTTGGTTTCGGGCGGTTACTGCGACTTTCCCCGCTTCGTTCAAATTTTGCAGAGTACACGTTTACCGTGCCAACTCAATTCGAATCCCGTTTGTATTCTATTTTTTCGGGCGGGATCCATTTTCAATTGGAATTACATTCTATATACATCATTTTTTATATATACTTTCAAAAGCACAACACCATTTATACATAAATATGGTTTACAAATGGCATGATCTCAGATTCATAAGGTTGTATCCATCAATTTGGATTTTCAAATATTTGAAACCACTTTATGTTGAAATCCAATGTATGCATTCCTCGCTAACTGTCTCCAATTAATGTGTCTTTCATGCGGGTTTTTTTACTTCTCAAACATGTATAATGTTTTTCACACACGCAACATATAGTGTAATCCCGTGTAGACATTAATTGCATATAAACCATGCATTGTTTGTAATTAAAGAATCTATGGATCACCAATATTGATAAACTATATAACATTACACGTGTACCCAAATTCAAATGAATATGCATATTTGATACACCAATTTGCGTTATGATATTATTGATGTCGTGATCTCCAGTTTAAATATTTGAATCCCCTTTAATCCAGATATTCATCTCATATAGCTATCGCTGATGCTTATATAGGACTATCTCTCTGGACCTATACACATTCATCGTCTCTCAGGTATCTCTCGTGCTACCTGTATGTCGACAATGATCTTTTATCTTCATAACACGCTGGCGGTACTCTCTCCCTCGACCTTCATCACTCTATCTCTCTCTAAGTATATCTCGCTCCCTGCTATGTGTCTCTAACTATGATTCTCCATGTGGAATCTCTTTCTCTCACACAAACACAAACTTTGTCTCCCGGGGTCTCATTTCTCTCTACTATTCCCATGTGTGCCACTCGCCCACCCCTCATACAGAGATGTCTTTCACTCCTTAGATATGAGAACCTATGACTCTTCCTCTTCAATATCTCTTTCTCACACACAAACACAGACTCTGTCTCCCTAGGTCTCATATTTCTCCATTGTTCTCTTGTATGTCGCTCACACACACCCTCTCTCCCTAGAGATATCTTGCGTTCCCTCATATGTCTCTCTAGCTATCACTCTCATTGTGAAATATCTTTCTCTCTCGCAGACACAAAACTCCATCTCTCTGGATCTCATTTCTCTCTGATATCTGTTTGTATGTGACTCACATGCACCCTCTCTCTATCTCTCTCACACCCACACACATAACTCAGCCTTCTGATCCACTCGACTCCTATCTCTAACGCACACTAGCTAGCATCTTTATCTTTCTATTTATCTGTTTCTCCATCAACCTTCTTTCTCGCCCTCACTCTTGATTCCTATCACGCACACTACATATGTGTCTCTCTACATGCAGTCAAGTGCCCTCTCACACACATATATAACTCCACCCTTTGAACCACCCGACGGTCATCTCCAACACCCAAACTAGCAGATGTCCCTCTAGCTAGCACCTCCATCTCTGTATCTATCTGTAGTTTCTCCGAAAACATTTCTTTCTCGCACGGAGTCTTGCTTCCTATCACCCACACTGTATATGTCTCTCCATACATATGCATTTATAGGTTGATTTCTTTTGCACAATCGTTGCGCCTCACTCCCTCTGCTCGCCATAGATGCATGCTCCAGCCCACGCCACTATCTCTTAAAGACAAAAACATATGCTCAATTGTCGGGCCTTCTTTCCTGCATTCTCACATGCATGCATATTGTCATACCGATCCGTCTCTCCCATGTCGTTGATCTTATGACTTATGTCTTCTTTCTTTTATCTCGATCATGCGCGCGCACACACACACACATCCCACATATACATGTATACCTCTCACACATGCACGTTCAAGGTCTCTATGTCTCCATACATAGTTAATTACCCTCAATCCTAATGCCACATCGAATCGTTCTCCTCTTTTGTGCAGATAACTTCCGCCTGGATGGGTAAACACACACTCACAGTTAACAATCTCCTTCTAGCTACCCCCCTGCCTCTCACTCTTCCCCTATATCCTCGAAACCAATAAGACCATCCCTTTGTTTAATTCCCGCCTACATGCACCATCGATATATAGTAGTCTTCCTTGGTGTCTCTCGAACAAACACGTTCTCTCGATGTCAACTCCTCTCACGCGCACACACCTTCTCTTCCCTCTCTATGGGCATTTTCTCTCTCGCACCCCATCGTTGGTGGCCTCTGCCATACACATCACCTCTCTATGATGAAGCCATGCACACTTAAATTACATCCGCCACAAAGGACCCCGCGACACACACACACATGCACGCACACACACCTCCCCCCCCACACACACACTAAGACTCCATCTCTCTC
>NC_057810.1:362842332-362855599 GCF_018294505.1 Triticum aestivum
CCATCTCTCTCTCTCTCTCTCTCTCACACACACACACACACCACCCCCCACACACACTAAGACTCCATCTCACACATACATGCTCTAGGCGGAGCATTTGTTCCTACCACCCTTCATCCAACCTTACCCGTATGATAAACAATCACCTTTATTTACTTGCATAACATGGAAAAATTCCACTTTACTTTAGTAGTCAGCAAACTTATCATCTGTACCCTTATAAAAAACGAGTTGGCGATGATGGTGTGCCTGCCATCTTGTAATGCAGACCGTATGATCTATATCTGACGGATAGAAAGCAAACTATGATAATTTTCCAAAAGATACCCGCACCTCTCTCCACATCATTATCTCCAGCAACCTCATTGCTCAGCAATTAAAAAAGGAATAAGTCTCTGGAACAAGCTAGCATGCATGGTGGCCGCTGCCGCCTGCCGGCGCCGTCAATCCCCATGCCTCCGCCCATTCCGACCACCAGTCACCACCACGCTCCACTCCTCCTCGCCTTATCTCTCATCTTTCATTTTTTCGATGACATCCTCGAGATACCAGTTTTCCGATAAAATTCTCGAGATATCAGTAGTTTTTACACATGGGATTACTCCTGAATGGGTCAATCACAACAGGTGTTTTGTAAAAAATGCATATTGATGTTCCGTGCAATGCATGAGAATCTTGTTGGTAATTATATAACGCAAATCACGAGCAGGAAGTGACATTTTTTTGACACAACCATGTTAACATGGCCACGTAAATCACTATCTAAAGTAAATACCGTTATACTTATATCCCGATGCAAAAGGTTGAGTACATGTCCGAAGAGTAGAGTCGCACACACGCACTCTGTCTCTCAGAATCTCTCTCACACACACACTAGTTACGTGATGCCCACTTAAGCAGACACGTATGTTACAATTTGTGCACCAGCAGGCACACGTGATGCTGCGCATTTATTTAAGCCGGAAGGCGAACCCAAACAGTAGTTGCATTCATTCCCCTCCCGCCGCTTCTTCTCTGGTCATCGTCGCTTGGTAGCCATGGCCCAGCCGAAGGTAACAACATACGCCATACTCCCACTGGAGCGACGCTTTAATATGGAAATTTTAGTGGTCATGCATGCATCTTTTTGTGCTAGCACTCCTATATAAGGGTTGATCAGTCGCTTCCTGAGTGCAATAATTGAGTAGTTCTGCAAACTACCAGTACTACACCTGAAATGGTTCAAAACCTATACTCCCTTGCCAGCGCGCGCTTCGCACGTGAAACGGTCAGTGTCTCCCGGGAGCGTCAGTGCCGCATTAATGCCCGGCCAGAGCGGAGGCGACCTCTCACTGGCACCGGCTTATAAGTGGCGCGACAGCTGAGAGAGTGCAGCTTCCCGGTGCACGCGACTGCTCCGTGTCGAGACTGGCCATAGGCCCTGTTTGGATCCATGGGTTAGAGTTAGTTTGAGCTAGTTGGGGCTCAAATAGCCCTAAAGTATCCAAGCATGAGGGTTTAAATTGGAGCAAGTTGCACCGAGCCCACCAAAAAAAACTATCCCACCCAAGAGGTGCTAATTGGAGATAGTTCTCATTGGGACCACTGAAAAATCACTTTTCTCTCTCCATGAAGTGCATTTATTGTCAATCTAACCCTGTCACCCAAACACCTCTTTGGCTACAGTTAGTTTAAGGTTAGTCATGAGTTAGTCTAACCTCTAGCTAAGTTAGAGTATCAAACAGGAGCAATATAGGACATGCAAGTGGCTCAAAGCATACAGTCAAATTCGTGCGTGAAAGGATTTTTTCTTTTTGAAAACGGAACGTGAAAGGAATTTTTTTAGAATGCTCTTGGCATGTCGCTAACATGTGATAGTTAACCGACCTCAATAGACGGCAGAAACGCCAGCCCGCCGCACTTTGATAGAGACGAGGAGGGAGAAACGATACATGCTGCTGGGTTACTAGAGATAGGTGTCGCACGGAAGCCAAGAAATATGGTGATAGCGTGGGTTAGCCATGTACTAGTATGATGTAACTACACCGGGCTGCCGTGTTTCGTACTCTTCCAGTCCACTGTGGAGATGATTGGTTCATTTTGTATTGCTGGATAATATTAAATATTATGAGTGCAGATGCTCCATCACGAGGTTCCTTGCTCCTTCTCGGTCATCTGGAATCTATGTTCTTCCACTCTATTTTTTTAGTGAGCTTTGTTCATCCTTTTGCCAACACGTGAGACATCTAGCATCAAGGTGCACGTGTTATGCAAGGATCGTTCCATCTATATGAAGAACACGTGGGACTGGAACTACGAGACGGACATGTACCCAGGAGTGGACGTATGAACCTGAGTGATGTAGCGTAGTAAGTGAAGTAGAAAGGCACAAATGGTATGAACATGCGTGGCATATAGGGTGTGTTTGGTTGCGTTCTGGTCTCAACATAGTTGTTCCCTCTTCATGCATGCTCAACTCAACACCCCTCTTCATGCATGCTCTCTTCATGCATGCTTCTAGTGTATTTGTTCTAAACTAGTGTGGCCTCATACACCCTCCATACACTCTACCAAACACCCAAAAGTAGGTCGAGAAGGGAACTCTTGGGCGGCTGATACGTCCAATTTGCATCATGATTTTATATCAATATTTATTGCATTATGGGCTATTATTACACATTATATCTCAATACTTATGGCTATTCTCTCTTATTTTACAACGTTTACCATGAAGAGGGGGGATGCCGGCAGCTGGAATTCTGGCTGGAAAAGGAGCAAACGTTGGAAACCTATTCTGCACAGCTCCAAAAGTCCTGAAACTCCATGAAACAACTTTTTGGAATTAATAAGAATTTCTGAGCGAAACAAATACGCCAGGGGGCCCACACCCTGTCCAGGAGACAACCCCCCTTATAGGGCGCCCCCTATCTCCTGGGCCCCATGGTGGGCCTCCAGCATCCATCTTCTGCTATATCATCACTTTTACCATGGAAAAAATCATGGGAAAGCTTACAGGACGAATCTCCGCCGCCACGAGGCAGAACCTTGGCGGAATCAATCTAGGGCTCCGATAGAGCTCTCCTGCCAGGGACACTTCCCTCCGGGAGGGGGAAATCATCACCAACGTCATCAACAATGATCCTCTCATCGGGAGAGGGTCAATCTCCATCAACATATTCACCAGAACCATCTCCTCTCAAAACCCTAGTTCATCTCTTGTATCCAATCTTGTATTAAAACCACAAATTGGTTCCTGTGGGTTGCTAGTAGTGTTAATTACTCCTTGTAGTTGATGCTAATTGGTTTACTTGGTGGAAGATCATATGTTCAGATCCTTAATGCATATTATTACCCCTCTGATTATGAACATGAATATGCTTTGTGAGTAGTTACGTTTGTTCCTGAGGACATGGGTAAAGTCTTGCTATTAGTAGTCATGTGAATTTGGTATTCGTTCGATATTTTGATGAGATGTATGTTGTCTTTTCCTCTAGTGGTGTTATGTGAACGTCGACTACATGACACTTCACCATTATTTGGGCCTAGAGGAAGGCATGGGGAAGTAATAAGTAGATGATGGGTTGCTAGAGTGACAGAAGCTTAAACCCTAGTTTATGCGTTGCTTTGTTACGGGCTGATACGGATCCATATGTTTAATGTTGTGGTTAGGTTTACCTTAATACTTCTTTTGTAGTTGTGGATGCTTGCAATAGGGGTTAATCATAAGTGGGATGCTTGTCGAAGTTAGGGCAGTACCCAAGTACCGGTCCACCCACAAATCAAATTATCAAAGTACCGAATGCGAATCATATGAAAGTGATGAAAACTAGCTTGACGATAATTCCCAATGTGTCCTCGAGAGCTCCTTTCTCATTATTAGAAATTTTCCAGGCTTATCCTTTGATACATAAAGGATTGGGACACCTTTCTGCACTTTATTTACTTGTTACTCGTTACTATTTATCTTATCAAAAAAATTCAGTGCTTGCAGAGAAAACCTTACTGAAAACCGCTTATCATTTCCTTCTGCTCCTCGTTGGGTTCGACACTCTTACTTATCGAAAGGACTACGATTGATCCCCTACACTTGTGGGTCCTCAAGACTCTTTTCTGACGCCATTTCCGGGGAGTGTAGTGCTTTTGGTGAGTGGAACTTGGTAAGGAAACATTTATATAGTGTGCTAAAATTTTCTGTTACTTGTCACTATGGAAACTAATCCTTTGAGGGGCTTGTTTGGGGTATCTTCACCCCGACCAGAAGAGCAAAGAGTTGCTCCTCAACCTACTGAACTTTATGAAAATATTCACTTTGAGATTCCTTTGGGTATGATAGAAAAACTGCTAGCTAATCCATTTGCAGGAGACGGAACATTGCATCCCGATTTACACCTTATCTTTGTGGATGAAGATTGTGGATTATTTAAGCTTGTAGGTATTCCCGATAATGTTGTCAAAAGGAAGGTCTTCCCCTTATCTTTGAAGGGAGAAGCATTGACATGGTATAGGCTATGTGATGATACGGGATCTTGGAATTATAAGCGATTGAAGTTGGAATTTCACCAGAAGTTCTACCCTATGCATCTTGTTCATCGTGATCATAATTACATATATAATTTCTGGCCTAGCGAAGGAGAAAGCATCGCTCAAGCTTGGGGGAGGCTTAAGTTAATGTTATATTCATGCCCCAATCATGAGCACTCTCAGGAAATGATTATTCAGAATTTTTATGCTCGGCTTTCTCTTGATAATCTCAACCTGCTCGATACTTCCTGTGCTGGTTCTTATATGCTGAAGACTATTGATTTCAAATGGGACTTATTGGAAAGAATTAAACGCAACTCTGAAGATTGGGGTTCCGACGATGGTAAGGAGTCAGGTATGACACCTAAGTTCGATTGTGTTAAATCTTTTATGGATACCGATGTTTTCCGTGGATTTAGCTCTAAGTATGGGCTTGACTCTGAGATAGTAGCTTCTTTCTGTGAATATTTTGCTACTCACGTTGATCTCCCTAAGGAGAAGTGGTTTAAATATAATCCTCCTATTGAAGTGAAAGTAGTTGCATCTATTACAGTCGAAGAAAAAACCATTGCCTATAGTGATCCTATTGTTCCTACTACTTATGTTGAAAAACCTCCTTTTCCTGTTAGGATAAAGGATCATGCTAAAGCTTTCACTGTTGTTCGTAAGAGTAATACTAGGACTTATATACCTCCTGAGCAAATTAATGTTGAACCTAGTATTGCTATCGATAAAGATCTCTTGGATGAGGATTTAGATAGGCATGTTATTTCTTTCTGTGGCGAGACTGCCAATATTGCTAGACCTGGTACTAAGACACGTAGACCTGTCATAGTCATGCCTGTTATTTATGTTAAAATAGGAGATCATTGTTATCATGGCTTATGTGATATGGGTGCTAGTGCTAGTGCGATACCTTATGATCTATATAAAGAAATTATGCACGAAATTGCACCCGTTGAGTTAGAAGACATTGATGTTACTATTAAGCTTGCTAATAGGGATACCATTAAACCTATTGGCATTGTTAGAGATGTTGAAGTTTTGTGTGGGAAGGTTAAATACCCTGCCGATTTTGTTGTTCTTGGTTCCCCGCAAGATGATTTTTGTCCCATTATTTTTGGTAGACCCTTCTTGAATACAGCTAGTGCTAAGATTAATTGTGAAAAGAATATTGTCACTGTTGGCAAAGATGGTATGTCTCATGAGTTTAATTTTGCTAAGTTTAGTAGACAACCTCGTGATAGGGAACCACCTAGCAAGGATGAAATTATTGGTCTTGCTTCCATTGTTGTTCCTCCAACTGATCCGTTAGAACAGTATTTGCTAGACCATGAAAACGATATGTTTATGAAGGAAAGGTAGAAAATAGATGAACTGTTCTTTAAATAGGAACCTGTGCTGAAACATAACCTTCCCGTTGAAATTCTTGGGGATCCCCTGATGGGGTTATGTACCTAGGGTAGGGTCATGGACCTGATCTAAGTACCTTACCCAAGGACACCCTTAGAAGAAGTCGCCTTCCAGTCGACCAACGAGGGACACACTCGACTGACTTGAAGGACTCGACCACGAAGACTCACTCGACCACCAGAAGGTCAAGAGGCACTCTGCACTGCAACGGCCTGTAATCAAGTAGACTTTATGATAGTAAAGGCACTTTATGTGGGGCGTTACCAGTAACGCCCCAGACTTAACTCACCTTAAACCCTCTCCTACGTGGGCTGGCTGGGGTCCTGGCGCACTCTATATAAGCCACCCCCCTCCACAGGCAGAGGGGTTCGGTACCTTGTAACTCATATACTCATAATCCACTCGACCGCCTCCGGGCTCTGAGACGTAGGGCTGTTACTTCCTCCGAGAAGGGCCTGAACTCGTACATCCTTTGTGCTTACAACCTCTCCATAGCTAGGACCTTGCCTCTCCATACCTACCCCCACTCTACTGTCAGGCTTAGAACCACGACAGTTGGCGCCCACCGTGGGGCAGGTGTTTTAGCGATTTTGTGGAGAAGTTGCGATTCTTCCGAGTACTTTCATCATGGTGTCTGCTGGAGTTTTGGTCGAGGGTCAAGAGATCCGTCTCGGCACTCTCACCTTCATCGCCGACGACTCCGCATGGCTCCAGGAGGCTGCACTCGACGTAGATGCGCTCCCCGTCCGCGGTGCGACGCATTTTCGCGCATGTGTCCGCGGCGTTCTGCTGCGGCAACCGTCGACCCAGTATCAGTCGGCTCCTCTATTGTCCACCCTCCCGGTCTCCCGCCAGCGCAAGCGCTCAGGCCGGTCGAGGCTTCAGCGATGGGTGAGGCACGCGGTGGCTCGCCAATCGGCCACCACCCAAGTTGCGGCAATCGAGCCCAACGAACCTCTCTACGGCTTGTTCGATCTGTCGACTGGCTCCGTAGAGACTGCATCCGAGTGCGGTAGCAGTGATCCAGCAGCGGAAATCTTGATGGTCGACGGGCCCCACAGTCCCCCTGGCTTCGCCCGTGGTGGTGGAGCAGGTGACGGCGGCGACCCTACACGAGGCTACGAAGAGTACCAGCCCGAGCCACTCGACTCTCTGCAAAGAGAGGAACTTCGCCACAGGAACGAGGATCCCCTGCGTATTCCCATCGCAGGAGAAACCCCCGAGGCTCGTGCCTTGGAGGAGGCGCGTCTGGCCAATTTGGCCGAGCGCACTCGACTGGAGAACCTTCAGCGAGCCCTCGTCGAGCGCGCGTGGCAACGAGTTCCCGACAAGAGTTGACGTCAACTCTTCCCGCCGACTCAGGTATATCGAACCCCAATTCAGAATTTAGCAGCTGCGACCCGTATAGCAGAGTCCATCCAGCCTTCGCAGTCGGAAGCTGGCAGAGGTTTGCTGCAGATCAGGGATCTGCTCCGGGCAGCAGGAGATCAGAATTCAGCCGTGTCTCAGTCGCGCAACAGAATTCACAGTCGATCCGTCACTGTGAATACGGTTCAGTCGGCTCACAGCCCCAGATCGCCTCCGCGGTGTGAAGGGCGCGAGAATCGGCGAGATCAATATGGCGACAGACTCGACCGAGATGATAGGCGTCGAGTGCCCTATTCCCCTCCGAGGGGTGGGTCTTACGCTCCTCGGTAGCCAGATGATAGGCGTCAGTACAGTACAGGGCGTCGGGTTCCAGTCGACCCCAGAGAACCAGGCTTCGATGCGTGATCCATTATCGTGCAAGGGTTGGTTGACCGGAACAGAGCCCATCGAGGTGGACTCGACAGAGATGTACCCACAAGCAGTCGAGTGCATGTTTCTGGTCCTGAATGTTTCAGCAGAGCCATCAGAGCCGCAGTTATCCCCCCCAATTTCAGGTTGGCAACAGGAGTCAGCAAGTTCATTGGTGAGTCTAAGCCTGAAACTTGGCTTGAAGACTACCGAGTGGCAGTTCAGATTGGTGGTGGGAACGACGAGGTGGCCATGAAGCATTTGCCCCTCATGTTGGAAGGTTCTGCCAGGGCATGGTTAACTCAGTTACCTCCTAGCAGCATTTACACTTGGGAAGATCTGTCCCGAGTGTTCGTCAGGACGTTTGAAGGAACTTGCAAGCGACCAGCTGGATTGACAGAGTTGCAAGTCTGCGTGCAGAAAACTAATGAGACTCTCAGAGAGTATATTCAGAGGTGGATCACTTTGCACCACACTGTGGAGAATGTGTCCGATCATCAGGCAGTCTGCGCCTTCAAAGACGGCGTCAAGAACAGAGAATTGAGTTTGAAGTTTGGTCGAACCGGTGACATGACCTTGAGTCGGATGATGGAGATTGCTACCAAGTACGCCAACGGCGAAGAAGAAGACCGACTCCAAAGCGGCAAGCACAAGCCGAGTCAGTCGGAAAAAGGAAACACCAGTCGGAAACAGAAGCGGAAGGCTGAACCGGCAGCTCCTGGAGAGGCTCTGGCCATGACTCAAGGAAAGTTTAAGGGGAAACCAAAAGGATCCTGGAACCCCAAGAAGGTAAAGGATAAAGAAGGGAACGACGTGATGGATATGCCATGTCACATTCACACGAAGAAAGACAAAGAGGGGAATATCATCTACCCGAAGCACACCACTCGCCAATGTCGACTCCTGATCCAGCAGTTTCAGGGAAAACAGTCTAAGGACAAGGAGAAGGAGTCGGACAAGGCCGAAGACAAGGAGGACAGTGAGGGAGGATATCCGCATATCAACTCCACTCTGATGATCTTTGCAGATGTGGAAAGCAGAAGTCGACTGAAAGTGATTAACCGAGAGGTGAACATGGTTGCCCCCGCAAAAGCAAATTATCTGAAGTGGTCTCAAACACCCATCACATTCGACCAATCTGATCACCCGACTCATATTGCCACCCCTGGGAGGCAAGCTTTGGTGGTCGATCCAGTTGTCGAAGGCACTCGACTGACAACGGTGCTGATGGATGGTGGAAGTGGGCTGAACTTATTGTATGCAGACACATTGAAAGGTATGGGCATTCCGATGTCCCGACTAAGCACTAGTAACATGAGCTTTCATGGAGTTATACCAGGGAAGAAGACCGAGTCACTCGGCCAGATAGCTTTGGACGTGGTGTTTGGCGATTCGAAGCATTTTCGCAAAGAAAAGCTGTCGTTTGAGGTCGTGGATTTTCAGAGTGCATATCATGCCATTTTGGGGAGACCAGCTTACGCACGGTTTATGGCTCGACCATGCTACGTGTACCTCAATTTGAAGATGCCCGGCCCCAAAGGAGTGATCACTGTCACTGGTGATCGGAAAAAGGCAGAAGAGTGCTTTCAGAAGGGCTCCAAGATCGCCGATTCCCAGGTGACAGCGGTCGAGTTCGAAGAATACAAGCAAAACTCAGATCCGAGTGACTTGCTGCGATCCAAGAAGCCCGCCACAGAGTCTGCATTCCAGTCGTCCGGTGAGACGAAGCCTGTTCACATTCACCCGACCGACCCCGAAGCAGCTCCGACCCGCATCTCCACGACACTCGACCCAAAATAGGAAGAAGCGCTCATCCAGTTCCTCCGTGAGAACTGGGACATTTTTGCATGGAAGCCCGCTGACATGCCAGGTGTTCCCAGGGGACTGACTGAGCATCGCCTAAGAGTCGACTCATCTGCCAAACCAGTCAAAGAACATCTTCGGCGGTCCGCCGTCCAGAAGAGAAAAGCCATTGGTGAAGAAGTGGCTCGACTGTTGGCGGCAGGATTTATCTGAGAGATATACCACTCCGAGTGGCTCGCTAATGTTGTCATGGTTCCTAAGAAGGACAAGTCGCTCCGAATGTGCATTGATTTCAAGCACATCAACCGGGCCTGCCCGAAAGATCATTTTCCTCTCCCTCGCATAGATCAAATTGTTGACTCGACCGCGGGATGTGAGAGGCTATCTTTTTTAGATGCCTACTCCGGGTACCACCAGATCCATCTGTACGGACCCGACGAGGTAAAAACAGCTTTCATCACTCCATTCGGGTGCTTCTGCTATATCACCATGCCATTCGGCCTCAAGAATGCCGGAGCCACATTTATGCGAATGATTCAGAAGTGTCTACTCACTCAAATCAGTCGGAATGTGGAAGCATATATGGATGATATTGTTGTCAAATCACGAAAAGGTTCCGACCTGCTCGCTGATCTCGCCGAAACATTTGCCAACCTCAGAAGATATGATATCAAGCTCAATCCATCAAAGTGCACATTTGGAGTTCCTGGTGGCAAGTTACTCGGTTTTCTCGTTTCCGAACGGGGAATCGACGCTAACCCAGAAAAGATTGGCACTATTCTCCGAATGAAACGCCCTGTGCGAGTGCACGATGTCCAGAAGCTTACTGGATGCTTGGCCGCATTAAGTCGATTCATCTCACGACTCGGTGAGAAGGCATTGCCTCTTTACCGACTGATGAAGAAGACAGACAAGTTCGAGTGGACTCCAGAAGCTGATGCAGCGTTTGCCGAGCTCAAAACTCTGCTCTCCACCCAGCCGGTGCTTGCTGCTCCAATCAGCAAAGAGCCTCTGTTGCTCTATATCGCAGCCACAGGACAAGTCGTCAGTACTGTGCTAACGGTCGAGCGGGAAGAAGAAGGAAAAGCTCTCAAAGTTCAGCGCCCAGTGTATTATTTGTCTGAAGTCTTGACTCCATCCAAGCAGAGATATCCTCATTATCAGAAGCTTGTATATGGAATATACATGACCACAAAGAAGGTTGCTCATTATTTCTCTGATCATTCCATCACAGTCGTCAGCGACGCTCCACTATCAGAGATTTTGCACAACAGAGATGCAACTGGTCGAGTGGCCAAATGGGCGATTGAACTTCTTCCCCTTGATATCAAGTTTGAGGCAAAGAAAGCCATTAAGTCCCAGGCAATAGGAGATTTCCTTGCCGAGTGGATTGAACAGCAGCAGCCGACTGAAGTTCACTCGGAGCATTGGACCATCTTTTTTGATGGCTCTAAAATGTTGAATGGTTCCGGTGCTGGTGTTGTCCTGGTTTCCCCCAGAGGAGATAAGCTCAGATATGTGCTCCAGATTCACTTTGATTCCTCCAACAATGAGGCAGAATATGAGGCCCTCTTATATGGGTTGCGCATGGCCATTTCACTCGGCGTCCGTCGCCTGATGGTCTATGTCGACTCGGATTTAGTGGTCAATCAGGTGATGAAAGAGTGGGACGTGAGAAGCCCAGCCATGACTGGATACTGCAGTGCAGTGAGGAAGCTGGAAAAGAAGTTCGAGGGGTTGGAGCTCCATCATATACCCCGACTGAAAAATCAAGCAGCTGATGATCTAGCAAAGATAGGTTCCAAGAGAGAAGCCATTCCGAGTGGTGTGTTCTTGGAGCATATACACACTCCGTCAGTCAAAGAAGATCCTTTCACCGAAGAAACTCCACAGCCCAAGAGTGCCACAGATCCGACTGAAGTTGAAGTCCCAGCGGTGGTCGACTTGATCATGGAGGTTTTGGTGGTCATTCCCGACTGGATGATTCCGTATGTCGCATATATCCTGAGAAAAGAGATTCCGGAGGATGAGGAAGAGGCTCGACAGATCATCCGTCGATCTAAGGCCTTTACCGTAATCAAAGGACAATTATACAGAGAAAGCGCGACTGGAGTTGGTCAGAAGTGCATAACACCAGAAGAAGGTCGACTCATCCTCAATGATATTCACTCGGGGACCTGTGGTCATCATGCGTCCTCTCGGACCATCATGGCCAAAGCATACCGAGCCGGATTTTACTGGCCAAAGGCGAATGAGATGGCAAAAGAGATAGTGGATAAGTGCGAGGGATGTCAATTCTACTCGAATATGTCACATAAGCCTGCGTCGGCTCTGAAGACCATACCACTCGTCTGGCCTTTCGCAGTATGGGGATTGGACATGGTCGGTCCTTTGAGAACAGGACGAAGTGGCTTCACGCATGTACTGGTGGCAGTCGACAAGTTCACCAAGTGGATCGAGGCTAAACCAATCAAGAGCCTTGACACCGGTACTGCTGTTAGCTTCATCAGGGAACTAATATTCAGATATGGAGTCCCGCACAGCATCATTACGGATAATGGGTCGAACTTTGACTCAGAGGAATTCAGAGCTTTCTGCAACTCCCAGGGCACACGGGTCGACTACGCTTCAGTCGCCCATCCGCAGTCGAATGGACAAGCAGAGCGAGCTAATGGACTGATTCTTAAGGGATTGAAGCCTCGACTGATGCGTGATCTCAAACACGCGGCTGGAGCTTGGGTCGACGAACTTCCCTTAGTACTCTGGGGACTGCGGACCACACCTAATCGGTCGACCGGAAGAACTCCATTCTTCTTGGTCTACGGAGCTGAAGCAGTCTTGCCGAGTGATCTTCTCCACAATGCTCCTCGAGTTGAAATCTACAACGAAGCAGAGGCTGAACAAGCGCTGCAAGACGCAGTCGACCTTTTAGAAGAAGAAAGGGAGATGGCTTTGATCCGCTCGACCATCTACCAACAAGATTTGTGTCGTTTCCACACCAGAAATGTGAGAGGTCGAGCCTTCCAGGAAGGGGATTTAGTTCTCCGAGTGGATCAGCACAAACCACACAAGCTTGCTCCTTCTTGGGAAGGCCCCTTCATCGTCACCAAGGTTCTCCACAACGGGGCGTACCATCTTTACAACGTCGAGCATAATATCGACGAGCCCCGAGCTTGGAACGCGGAACTACTCCGCCCGTTTTACACTTAAGTTTTATCACTCAGATGAGTTGCAATAAAGTACTTCTGTAGTTCATGGACCTCAAAATAATAGTGTCATAGTTCCTCCATAATATCTGTCACTTTTTATTTTTGTCCAATAAAAATCCCCTCAGTGGGTGACTTAGCTGCGAATCCGTTTCGCCTAAGATTGTAAAAATCCTACCGAGTGGTGAGCCAGACTCCCACTCGGAGGCTTAGCTGCGAATCCGTTTCGCCTAAGTTATCAAAATCCTACCGAGTGGTAAGCCAGCCTTCCACTCGGAGGCTTAGCTGCAGCCCTGTGCTCGCCTAAGTTATAAAAATCCTACCGAGTGGAGAGCGACCCTCTCACTCGGGGGCTTAGCTGCAGTCCAAGCACTCGCCTAAGTTATAAAAATCCTACCGAGTGAAGAGCAACCCTCTCACTCGGGGGCTTAGCTGCAGTCCAAGCACTCGCCTAAGTTATAAAAATCCTACCGAGTGGAGAGCGACCCTCTCACTCGGAGGCTTAGCTGCAGCCCTGTGCTCGCCTAAGTTATAAAAATCCTACCGAGTGGAGAGCGACCCTCTCACTC
>NC_057810.1:362856200-362908993 GCF_018294505.1 Triticum aestivum
TTACGAAAATCCTACCGAGTGAAGAGCAACCCTCTCACTCGGAGGCTTAGCTGCAGCCCTGTACTCGCCTAAGTTATAAAAATCCTATTGAGTGAAGAGCAACCCTCTCACTCGGAGGCTTAGCTGCAGTCCAAGCACTCGCCTAAGTTATCAAAATCCTACCGAGTGTAGTGCAACCCTCTCACTCGGAGGCTTAGCTGCAGTCCAAGCACTCGCCTAAGTTATCAAAATCCTACCGAGTGTAGAGCAACCCTCTCACTCGGGGGCTTAGCTGCAGCCCAGTGCTCGCCTAAGTGGATTGAAGAATATGTCGATTGCTGTAAAGGCGCCTTGCTTTGAACCTGCAAAAGACATTTCGAGCCAAAGGCAATCATATTCAAGCACCAAATTCAAGTTTGAATCGATATCTAAAGGAACCGAGAGTGCTCAGGCGTTAAGCCTGTTAAGGTTTATCGGTTACAATTCCACTCGGCATACCGAGGCAAATTTAAAGTGTCGAGCCAGAAGAAGTTTTTTACCCCTCCTATGGAGGGCTGGAAGGAGCAACGAATTCATCAAGGTCAATTCCGTCGGCGATCCGAGTGGCAGCTGCAAGGAAAGTTTCCATAAAGGACCTGAAGTCGTGTTTCTTGGTATTGGCCACCCGAAGGGCCGCCAGCTTCTCTTCTCGCGCATCTTTACAGTGGACTCGGGCCAGACACAGAGCAACATCTGCACCACACCGAGCCGAGGACTTCTTCCATTCCTACACTCGACCAGGGATCGTGTTCAACCGGGCCATCAGCGACTCAAGGTCATTCTGAAGTGTCTCCTCAGGCCAAAGCGTCGAGTCGATGCGAGATGTGGCAGCCTTCAGCCTTGTGAGATAGTCCACGACAGCTGCGACACGAGACTCCAGTCGGAAAACATCCATGGCAACTTCGTCGTTCACCGGAGAATTGACAGGGTCGAGGTTTGGCTCCAGCCGGCTAGTTTCTTCTTCAAAGTTTTGACAGAATTCTGCAAGGATGATCACTAAGTCAAGGGGATGGTCGAATGGAAAAACCACAATTGGAAATGTTTGCCAAGCATAGAGGTTTACCTTCAAGCATAAGAAACAGCTTCTTGGCAAGACTACTCAGGAAGGCCTCCAGATCAGTCTTCTTCCGAGTCAATTTGCTGACTTGGTCGGTCAGGGCAGCTTTATCAGTTTTCAGTCGACTGACCTCCTTGTTGGCAATCCCAAGAGCAGCTTTCAGATTGGTATTGTCTTGTTCGAGCTTGGTGACTGAAGCTAACTTCTCGTCAGCAAGCTTGATCTTCTCAGCTAGCTCAAGGTCTTTCTTCTGTTGGGCCTCCCTTACCTTACCTGCAAGTTACAGCAAGATCAGATTTTGAAACAAGCAAGGGGAAAAGCAGTCGTCAGGGTCTCACCAAACATACCTTCGGTCTCCTCCTTTGCCTTTGTCAGCTTCTCCTGAACCAGCTTCAAGCTCAGCTCGACTTGAGTATGCTTGTGTTCCAGCTCTGAGTAGCGAGCCACAAGATCACAAGAGTTCTGCGAAGAACCAATCGACTAAATGTCAAATATAATTCACTTCCGAGTGAAAAAGGGAAAAACTCACGTTTCTAAGACTACAGCCGAATACAAGCATTCGACCGTAGTCTCGGGGACTACACCCAGTGGGTGCACTCAGTGTGCCCCCACTAATCCTGTTGAACACAAAGTCGACCAGTCGACCTCAAAAAAAAAGTGCGAGATGCATTCTCTAAGACTGTGATCAACTGCAAGCAGTCGACCACAGTCTCGGGGACTACACCCAGTGGGTGCACTCAGCGTGCCCCCACCGGTTTGTGAAATCCAGTCGACATAGTCGACTGACAGAAAGACTGAAATTATAAAGCCTAAGGCCGACTGCCAGCAGTCGACCTTAGCCTTGGGGACTACACCCAGCGGGTGCACTCAGCGTGCCCCCGCTAATACGGAGCTCAATCGACAACACCCAGTGGGTGACTACTATAAATTCCGGAAAGGAAAAGTTTTTGGCAGCATTTCCAACAGAACAAACGGTGGTCGATTGACCTGAACATTGCTTTGGAGGGCAGAACTGGCGTCATAAGCTGCCTGGCTCGCGTCCCGGATGGTCTTCAGCTGCTCCATCATGAGTCCCGCCTGGCGTATCGCCTCCTTCTCTGCGCCAGCTTGGTCCTCTGGGACGTGGTGCGTCGTGAAGAGAGAGGGCTGCTGAGCACTCGTCAGTGGATTCGCGAAGGACACCGTGTGTCGAGTGGTGTTCTCTTCCTCCACAGTCAGAATCTCAGGCGCCGTCTCATCCTGAGGCACCTTACTGGCGGACGCTTTCCGACTCCTCCTGCGCTTCAGCGGCTCTTCATCCTCCTCATCATCAGGAAGATTGATAACAGTATTGGGTGGAGCTGCGGAGAAGAATCAGGACCAGAGATCGCGAGTCAGTCGACTAAGAACGGCGTTAAGAATACAGTACCTGGGTTCGAAGTTGCTGCGTCTTCCATCTCGTGGTTATCAGCCCGGGCCGAGTTTTCAGAAGTAGCAGCACTGCAACTCCAAAGGATCAGTCGGCTAACTTCAACGTCGACCAGAGACAAAGTTCACACAAAATGAGAAGATTCAGACAACACGATTACCCTGATATGGTAGGGATGGACACCTTCATCTTCTGCAGGAGCTTGATCGGCTTCGACGTGGCTGCCCTGGGCTGCTTCGGCGCCTTTTCAGTCGGCACCGGAGAGATGGTCCGAGGACGCTTGGTCGACTGAGTGGTGGTCGCAACCCCCTTACCACGTTCGGTTGAAGGGTCGTGGACAAGCTTCGACCGCCTTTCCGAGCGCGGTGGTACGACCTCCTCCTCCTCTTCCTCCTCGTCTTCAACGTCGTCGTCATCGCCGTCGTCATCATCATCGTCGTCGTCATCCCCTGCAACATCCGAGTCCCACTCCTCCTCTTCCTGGCTCTCACCCCCCCTTGCCTCACCCTCCTCAGTCGGAGTTTGTGCCCCATTGGGCATCGAGTACAGCTCGGTGAGAGCCTAGCAGATATCAAGACAAGGATCAGTCGACCAGTCGGCAGGATAAACAGAAATGAGTGCGACAAGAACGCAGTGGAGGGCAGAGCAAATGTACCTTGTTTGGATCGCTGTTGTGGTCGAGCGGAGGAATTCTTCTGGCTCCGCATGGGTTGTCCTTATTTCCGGTAACGGCTACCATCCATATTTCCAGAGTGACATCGTCGACTGCTTCTGGATGGACTCGAGTCTCGTCTTCGGTCCCACAGTACAACCACATGCAGTGGCTCCGGAACTGAAGAGGCTGGATGCGATGCCTGAGGAAGACCTCCAAGAGGTCCATGCCCGTCACTCCCTCCCGAACCAACTGCACCACGCGCTCCATCAACATCTTCACATCAGCTTTCTCCTCCGGAATCAACTTCAGAGAGGAGGGCTTGTTCACTCGGTCCATGGTAAACTGTGGGAGTCCACTCGACTGCCCCGGCGTCGACTGGTCCCGGCAGTAGAAGCAAGTCGACTGCCAGCCTCTGACCGACTCGGGAAAGGTCATGGGCGGGAAGGTGCTCTTATTCCTCACCTGGATCCCCAGACCCCACACATTTGGACGACTCGGGTTCTCTCATCACCTGGGCTCGCCTTCTTCACGGTCTGAGAGCGACACGTGAATATATGTTTGAACAAACCCCAGTGCGGTCGACAGCCCAAGAAACCCTCACACATGGACACGAACGCAGCAAGATAGGCAATGGAGTTTGGGGTAAAGTGGTGGAGCTGTGCTCCGAAGAAATTCAAGAAGCCACGGAAGAAAACACTCGGCGGCAAGGAAAACCCACGATCAACATGGGTGGCCAAAAGCACACACTCACCCTCTTCTGGCTGAGGCTGCCATTCCTTCCCCGGAAGCCTCGCAGCTCCGTGAGGGATCAAGCCCTCGTTGGCCATGTCGAGGAGGTCATTCTCTGTGATGGTCGACTGGATCCAGTCTCCTTGGACCCAGCCCTTCGGCAGGCGGGATCTGGACGAGGACCCTCCACGGCTGGTGGATCTCCCCTTCGCCTTCTCCGACGCCGATGCCTTCTTTGCACGCTCCAGCGCTGCCGTCTTCTCCTTGGCCATGGTCGCCGGCGAGATGCGCGAAGGGAAGTGGTGCGGGGGCGAGAGCGAGCACGCTGGGCGGGGAAGAAGGAAGCAGAGAGAGGGAGGGAATGCTGAGGCGCAGCACAGAAATCCTCGCCGGGCACATTTATAAGGTCCCTTCCGAGTGGATGACAGGTGGGCCCGTCGATCTAATCATATCTGGGAGCAGTTATGCAGACATGATACGTGGCGAAAAAGGCGGCGCGGAGATCGAGGCGTCTATGCCCCGTCCCATCTGAACGCCGCGGTCCGCCCCGCTTCGCGCGCGTCCCCAAATTTCGCATCCCGCGGAATCCGCGAACAGCAAATCAGTCTGTCAGACGCGGTGTTTCCGGCGATCCGTCGCTCGGAGATCGTCGAAGCCCGAAAGATCACTTGACGCAAAAATAGAATGGATCGAGTCGACTGAAGGCAAGTTGCTCCCTGTCGACGAAGAGATTCTTTGGTCCAGGACAACGCACGACCAGAGCGCAAAGGTTAATCGGAAACAACATCAACTCCTTCCTCACTCGAAGCCTCAATCCATTCGGGGGCTAATGATGGGGTTATGTACCTAGGGTAGGGTCATGGACCTGATCTAAGTACCTTACCCAAGGACACCCTTAGAAGAAGTCGCCTTCCAGTCGACCAACGAGGGACACACTCGACTGACTTGAAGGACTCGACCACGAAGACTCACTCGACCACCAGAAGGTCAAGAGGCACTCTGCACTGCAACGGCCTGTAATCAAGTAGACTTTATGATAGTAAAGGCACTTTATGTGGGGCGTTACCAGTAACGCCCCAGACTTAACTCACCTTAAACCCTCTCCTACATGGGCTGGCTGGGGTCCTGGCGCACTCTATATAAGCCACCCCCCTCCACAGGCAGAGGGGTTCGGCACCTTGTAACTCATATACTCATAATCCACTCGACCGCCTCCGGGCTCCAAGACGTAGGGCTATTACTTCCTCCGAGAAGGGCCTGAACTCGTACATCCTTTGTGCTTACAACCTCTCCATAGCTAGGACCTTGCCTCTCCATACCTACCCCCACTCTACTGTCAGGCTTAGAACCACGACATCCCCCTCCACCCAAGGGTGATCCCGTGTTTGAACTTAAACCATTACCTGATAATCTTAAGTATGCTTATCTTGATGAAAAAGAAATATATCCTGTTATTATTAGTGCTAGCCTTTTAGAGAAAGAAGAAGAAAGATTATTGAAAACTCTGAAGAAGCACCGAGCTGCTATTGGATATACTCTAGATGATCTTAAGGGCGTTAGTCCCACGTTATGTCAACACAAAATTACATTGGAAGACGATGCCAAACCAGTTAGAGATCCTCAAAGACGATTAAATCCCAAGATGAAGGAAGTGGTAAGAAAGGAGATACTAAAGCTCCTTGAGGCAGGTATTATTTATCCCGTTGCTGATAGTGAATGTGTAAGCCCTGTTCATTGTGTTCCTAAAAAGGGAGGTATTACAATTGTTCCTAATGATAAAGATGAATTGATCCCGCAAAGAATTATTACAAGTTATAAGATGGTAATTGATTTCCATAAGTTAAATAAAGCTACTAAGAAAGATCATTACCCCTTACCTTTTATTGATCAAATGCTAGAAATACTTTCCAAACACACACATTTTTACTTTCTAGATGGTTATTCTGGTTTCTCTCAGATACCTGTATCAGCGAAGGATCAATCTAAAACTACTTTTACTTGCCCTTTTGGTACTTTTGCTTATAGACGTATGCCTTTTGGTTTATGTAATGCACCGTCTACCTTTCAAAGATGCATGATGGCTATATTCTCTGAGTTTTTTGAAAATATTTGTGAGGTATTCATGGATGATTTCTCCGTTTATGGATCCTCTTTTGATGATTGTTTGAGCAACCCTGATCGAGTTTTGCAGAGATGCGAAGACACTAGTCTCGTCCTGAATTGGGAAAAGTGTCACTTTATGGTTAATGAACGCATTGTCTTGGGGCACAAGATCTTCGAGAGAGGTATTGAAGTTGATAAAGCCAAAGTTGATGCTATTGAAAAGATGCCATGTCCCAAGGACATAAAATGTATAAGAAGTTTCCTTGGTCATGCCGGTTTTTATAGGAGGTTCATTAAGGACTTCTCTAAAATCTCTAGGCCTCTGTCTAATTTATTGCAAAAAGATATTCCTTTTGTGTTTGATGATGATTGTGTAGAAGCATTTGAAACACTTAAGAAAGCTTTGATCACTGCATCTATTGTTCAGCCACCGATTGGAATTTACCTTTTGAAATTATTTGCGATGCAAGTGATTATGCTGTAGGTGTTGTTCTAGGGCAAAGAGTCGATAAGAAATTGAATGTTATCCAGTATGCTAGTAAGATTCTTATACTGCCCAGAGAAATTATGCTACTACTGAAAAAGAGTTCTTAGCAGTTGTGTTTGCATGTGATAAGTTTAGACCTTATATTGTTGATTCCAAAGTTACTATTCACACTGGTCAAGCTGCTATTAAATATCTTATGGAAAAGAAAGATGCTAAGCCTAGACTCATTAGATGGGTTCTCTTGCTCCAAGAATTTGACTTGCATATTATTGATAGAAAGGGAGCTGAGAACCCCATTGCAGATAACTTGTTTAGGTTAGAGAATGTTCTTGATGACCCACTGCCTATTAATGATAGCTTTCCTGATGAACAATTAGTGGTCATCAGGGCTTCTCGTACTGCTCCTTGGTATGCTGATTATGCTAATTACATTGTTGCTAAATTTATACCGCCTAGTTTCACATACCAGCGAAAGAAAAAGTTCTTTTATGATTTAAGACATTACTTCTAGGATGATCCACACCTTTATAAAGAAGGAGTAGATGGTGTTTTAAGACGTTGTGTGCCTGAGCATGAACAGGAACAGATTCTACGTAAGTGTCACTCTGAATCTTATGGAGGACACCACGCTGGAGATAGAACTGCACACAAGGTACTACAATCTGGTTTTTATTGGCCTACTCTCTTCAAAGATGCTCGTAAGTTTGTCTTATCTTGTGATGAATGTCAAAGAATAGTTAAAATTAGTAGACGTCAAGAAATGCCTATGAATTATTCTCTTGTTATTGAACCATTTGATGTTTGGGGCTTTGATTATATGGGACCTTTTCCTGCCTCTAATGGTCATACACATATTTTAGTTGTTATTGATTACTTTACTAAGTGGCTAGAAGCTATTCCAACTAGTAGTGCTGATCATAACACTTCTATTAAAATGCTTAAAGAAGTTATTTTTCCGAGGTTTGGAGTCCCTAGATATCTTATGACTGATGGTGGTTCACATTTTATTCATGGTGCTTTCCGTAAGATGCTTGCTAAGTATGATGTCAATCATAGAATCGCATCTCCTTATCATCCGCAGTCTAGTGGTCAAGTAGAGTTGAGCAATAGAGAGCTCAGATTAATTTTGCAAAAGACTGTGAATAGATCTAGAAAGAATTGGTCCAATAAACTTGATGATGCATTATGGGCCTATAGAACTGCATACAAAAATCCTATTGGTATGTCTCCATATAAGATGGTTTATGGAAAAGCGTGTCATTTACCTCTTGAACTTGAACATAAGGCATATTGAGCTATCAAAGAGCTCAATTATGACTTCAAACTTGCCGGTTAGAAGAGGTTGTTTGATATTAGCTCACTTGATGAATGGAGAACCCAAGCTTATGAGAATGCCAAGATATTCAAAGAAAAAGTCAAACGCTGGCATGATAAGAGGATACAAAAGCGTGAGTTTAACGTAGGAGATTATGTGTTATTATTCAACTCTCGTTTAAGATTTTTTGCAGGAAAACTTCTCTCAAATTGGGAAGGTCCCTACGTTATCGATGAGGTCTATCATTCTGGTGCTATAAAAATCAACAACTTTGAAGGCACAAGTCCAAGGGTGGTAAACGGTCAAAGAATTAAACACTATATTTCAGGTAATCCTATCAATGTTGAAACTGATATTATTGAAACCGTAACCCCTGAGGAATACATAAGGGACACTTTCCAGAACGTTCCAGACTCCAAAAGGTATAGGTATGTGGTACGGTAAGTAAACCGACTCCAAAACAACTCCAATTGAAATTTTTATCAGTTTCGGAATATTTAAGAATTTTAGGAAGAAAGAAGTAGTCCGAAAGGGACACGAGGCTCCCACGAGAGAGGAGGGTGTGCTCCGCCCCTACTAGGCATGCCCCCCTATCTCGTGGGCAACTCGTGTGCCTCCCGGACTCTGTTTTCTTGCACGTTACGTATTTTGGTCGGTAAAAATTCATTATATATACTCACGAAGATTTTGACCACCGTATCACGCAATTATCCTCTGTTTTCATTTCGAGTTGTTTCCGTTGCAGATCTAGAGCACCATGACTTCACCCTCCTCCAACAACGAAGACAAGGATGCTTGGCTATTGAAGATAGAGCTGAAAAGAGAAGAACTAGAAGAGGTCAACAAGGATGAAGGGGTCAAGAAGGCCATGGAGGTCCAAGCTCCGGTGGTGAAAGAAGAAGACATCCCTCAACCTTTACCTAACCTTTTCACTCCAACAGAGATTGAAGCTTCCAAGATGATTGAGTTAGCTCGCATACAGAACAAGTATCTTACACAATAGAATATTCTGTTGAAGGGTCATATCGCCGGACTCAAGGGAATTATCCGCAAGTTGGAGGAGCTTTTACGCTCGATGTGCGATTATCCACCGTCCTCATCACCACCTCCATCACCTCCAAGGACATAATCACATGGGTATGGGCACTCCCCTTGGCAACTGCCAAGCTTGGGGGGTACCCTGTTATCGTGTCACCATCACACTCCTATCGTTACCGCTTTATTTAGTTTGATCCTTTTAGTAGTCTCTTGATCTAGTAGTTTGAAGTTGTCATATCAAGTAGTTTCGAGTTTTGCATTGTGATCTCTTTTTGTAATCGAGTCCGTGAGCTATCTATAATAAAGATTAGTGTTGAGTCAAGGGCTTTCCTATGTTGCTATGATCTTGAGAAAGTAGAAAGAATAAAAGAGTTCATATTGATCTTGTGGATAGTGATGACTTCACACATAGAAAGTATGAGGCATAAAAATTATTGAGAGTTGATAAACTTAGCCTTGGTCATCGTTGCAATTAATAGGAAGTGATAAGGAAAGAGGGGTTCACATATAAATATATTATCTTGGACACCTTTTATAGTTGGGAGCACTCATTAAGTATGACATGCTAAAAGAGTTGACGTTGGACAAGGAAGACAACGTAATGGTTTAGGTTTTCCGACATCTCAGTTAAAGTATATTGTCATTTACCTTCCAAACATGTTGAGCTTGCCTTTCCCCCTCATGCTAGCCAAATTCCTTGCACCAAGTAGAGATACTACTTGTGCTTCCAAATATCCTTAAACCCAATTTTGCTATGAGAGTCCACCATACCTACCTATGGATTGAGTAAGATCCTTCAAGTAAGTTGTCATCGATGCAAGCAATAAAAATTGCTCTCTAAATATGTATGACTTATTAGTGCAGAGAAAATAAGCTTTGTACGAACTTGTTGTGGAAGTAATAAAAGTGATGGACTGCATAATAAAGGTCCACATACAAGGCGCAATATAAAGTGACGTTCTTTTGCATTAAGATTTTGTGCATCAACCCTAAACGCACATGACAACCTCTGCTTCCCTCTGTGAAGGGCCTATCTTTTACTTTATGTTTTTAATTTATGCTTGAGTCAAGGTGATCCTCACCTTTCCCTTTTTCATTTTATCCTTTGGCAAGCTCGTCGTGTTTGAAAGATCATGATATATATATCCAAATGGATGCAAGTTAGCATGGGCTATTATTGTTGACATCACCTAAAGGTGAATACGTTGGGAGGCAACACAATAAGCCCCTATCTTTCTCAGTGTCCGACTGAAACTCCATAACCACAAGTATTGCGTGAGTGTGAGCAATTATAGAAGACCACATGATAGTTGAGTATGTGAACTTGCTAAAAAGCTCCATTGTTGACTTTTTCTGATGTTATGATAAATTGCAATTGCTTCAATGACTAAGATTACAGTTTGTTAGTTCCCAATGAAGTTTTTGAACCATACTTGATATTGTGAATTGATTGTTACTTGAGCATAAGAAATCATATGACAAAATCTATATATGTTGCTGTTATTAGAATGATCATGATGCCCTCATGTCCGTATTTTATTTTTATCGACACCTCTATCTCTAAACATGTGGACATATTTTTCGATTTCGGCTTCCGCTTGAGGACAAGTGAGGTCTAAGCTTGGGGGAGTTGATACGTCCATTTTGCATCATGCTTTTATATCAATATTTATTGCATTATGGGCTGTTATTACACATCATATATCAATACTTATGGCTATTCTCTCTTATTTTACAAGGTTTACCATGAAGTGGGGGGATGCCGGCAGCTGGAATTCTGGCTGGAAAAGGAGCAAACGTTGGAAACCTATTCTGCACAGCTCCAAAAGTCCTGAAACTCCACGAAACAACTTTTTGGAATTAATAAGAATTTCTGAGCGAAAGAAATACGCCAGGGGGCCCACACCCTGTCCAGGAGATAGCCCCCCCCCCTTATAGGGCGCCCCCTATCTCCTGGGCCCCATGGTGGGCCTCCGGCATCCATCTTCTGCTATATCATCACTTTTACCATGGAAAAAATCATGGGAAAGCTTACGGGACGAATCTCCGCCGCCACGAGGCAGAACCTTGGCGGAATCAATCTAGGGCTCCGACAGAGCTCTCCTGCCGGGGACACTTCCCTCTGAGAGGGGGAAATCATCACCAACATCATCAACAATGATCCTCTCATCGGGAGAGGGTCAATCTCCATCAACATCTTCACTAGAACCATCTCCTCTCAAAACCCTAGTTCATCTCTTGTATCCAATCTTGTATCAAAACCACAAATTGGTACCTGTGGGTTGCTAGTAGTGTTGATTACTCCTTGTAGTTGATGCTAATTGGTTTACTTGGTGGAAGATCATATGTTCAGATACTTTATGCATATTATTAACCCTCTGATTATGAACATGAATATGCTTTGTGATTAGTTACGTTTGTTCCTGAGGACATGGGTAAAGTCTTGCTATTAGTAGTCATGTGAATTTGGTATTCGTTCGATATTTTGATGAGATGTATGTTGTCTTTTCCTCTAGTGGTGTTATGTGAACGTCGACTACATGACACTTCACCATTATTTGGGCCTAGAGCAAGGCATGGGGAAGTATTAAGTAGATGATGGGTTGCTAGAGTGACAAAAGCTTAAACCCTAGTTTATGCGTTGCTTCGTTAGGGGATTATATGGATCCATATGTTTAATGATGTGGTTAGGTTTACCTTAATACTTCTTTTGTAGTTGTGGATGCTTGCAATAGGGGTTAATCATAAGTGGGATGCTTGTCCAAGTTAGGGCAGTACCCAAGTACCGGTCCACCCACATATCAAATTATCAAAGTACCAAACACGAATCATATGAACGTGATGAATACTAGCTTGACAATAATTCCCAATGTGTCCTCGAGAGCTCCTTTCTCATTATTAGAAATTGTCTAGGCTTATCCTTTGCTACATAAAGGATTGGTACACCTTGCTGCGCTTTATTTACTTTATTTACTTGTTACTCATTACTATTTATCTTATCACAAAACTATCTATCACCTACAATTTCAGTGCTTGCAGAGAAAACCTTACTAAAAACCGCTTATCGTTTCCTTCTGCTCCTCGTTGGGTTCGACACTCTTACCTATCGAAAGGACTACGATTGATCCCCTACACTTATGGGTCATCAGCGGCATTTGTCTCTTACTACGTACTACCACTAAATGTTGTACCTGCAATGCACGGTGATGTTATGGAGTACGTGCCTAAGTACTCTACTACTACTTTATTAGTTGGAGGCACATATTAACTTTTATATTTGTTTATGTGTATGCCCCGCGACATTCCAACTAGACGTGTCTTTCTCTCCAGGTCGCACTTTGTATTGTTCATTCCACTAAGTACTACTATGTGTAGTCTCCGACCCAGAAGTGGAAGAAGTGGAGACGCTCTACCACGCTGTTTTTTTATGCTGGGCTCTACCACGCTGTTCATGTCCCACTGCTTTCGCTGACGTGTGGGACATCCAGCACGTGCCATGTTTGGCACCCTTCGTCATAAGAGTTGAAACACTAGCATTCATCAGAAATAAAAAATAATTATAAATCGGCAGTGATACTATTTTTTTTTGCGAACCAATCAGCAGTGATACTATACCACTGTCACATCCTGATTTTCATGCCACAACACTTAAGCTAATAAATTATGATAAATTGTGGTTTGACAAAAACTTTTGAGTGTGTAGGTCTTTTCTTGATTTGATTTTGTGTGTTGGTTGCAAGTGCTCTAAAAATCAAATAAACCCTCCAACTCTTATACTCCTTCTCCTTCATCCGAAACCTTGCCCAATGATCATGCCATGTGTGTTGGACGTAAAAATAATTTCTTGCAAAGATATTTTGGCCAAAAAGTATTTTCTAAATTAGGTTTTCCAAAACCCCCTAAATTGAGACTTGAACTACAAGTACTTAATTAAGGGTGTGAAAAATCTTTCAAAAATTATATTTGACTCCTATTAGATATAGGACAACCAGAAACCAGAAAAATATAATATTAAAAGTTATTTTCCTATTTTGTTTAAAGGCTTTTTCTTTAGGCCAGAAATGGCCTTTAATAGGTTAAAATTATTTTTAAGATTCAAAAATATTTGAGAAAAATCTGGGAAACTAAGTGGACCTATATTTTCCATATATAAGAGTTTCACCACATGGTCATGTGCAAAATATTGGACAAAACCTCCCAAAACCATTTCTGCCCATTTCAAGGATTTGAAATATTTCTACAGGAAATATTTACATAAAAATCCAAGAAAATTCCATCATGTCACAAATTCTCTATTTGGTGATCTTGCCAAGTCTCATGTGATGGAGAACAGTATAAAACCCTCTCAAAACCATTTCTTTCCTTTTTCAAGTTTGAACAACTTTACATTATCAAACTTGTCCAAATGCTCTCAGACTTGGTCCACATGCTAAAATGGTCTAATTATTAATCTAGACCAAGTGGCACAAGTTGGAGAACAAGTTAACTTGATCAAAGTGCCCCAAAACCCTTCCTGTCCAGAACCAAATTTGAACAACTCTACATTGGCAACCTTCTCCTTTTGATCCCAACTTTTGTGGACATATTCAGATCCTCAAATGATGACACTACACCGAGTGGTGCATCAAGGAGAATATATTTGCATGTCTAAATCTTGGAAAGTCCATTTCTGTTGATTTCTAGGGTTTACAAAAGTTGCATTGGCAACTTTGCCCAAATGGACTCAATCTTGGTGGAACCACTTTCTCATGCCATTTGGCCCTGTCAAGCCTTATGACAAGAGGAGTTCATATTCTTGCGCAAATCAACAACAAACACCTTCTGCCATTTTTCTAAAAACGCCAATTTGACCACTTCCACTAATCTCCATGAGTTCTCTTTACCACAACCCCTCCTAGTCCCACTCTGCCTCTGGTGTGCTTCCCTGCCCGAAAGGCAATGATGAACGGGGGTAGGTGTCGGTGTCAAAACTGGCGGATCTCGGGTAGGGGGTCCCGAACTGTGCGTCTAGGCGGATGGTAACAGGAGACAAGGGACACGATGTTTTTACCCAGGTTCGGGCCCTCTCGATGGAGGTAAAACCCTACTCCTACTTGATTGATATTGATGATATGGGTAGTACAAGAGTGGATCTACCACGAGATCAAGGAGGCTAAACCCTAGAAGCTAGCCTATGGTATGATTGTTGTTCGTCCTATGGACTAAAACCCTCCGGTTTATATAGACACCAGAGAGGGCTAGGGTTACACAGAGTCGGTTACAATGGTAGGAGATCTATACATCCGTATTGCCAAGCTTGCCTTTCACGCCAAGGAAAGTCCTATCTGGACACGGGACGAAGTCTTCAATCTTGTATCTTCATAGTCTTGGACTCCGGCCAATGATGATATTTCGGCTATCCGGACACCCCCTAGTCCAGGACTCCCTCAGTAGCCCCTGAACCAGGCGTCAATGACGACGAGTCGGGCGCGCATATTGTCTTCGGCATTGCAAGGCGGGTTCCTCCTCTGAATAATTCATAGAAGATTGTGAATGCCATGATAGTGTCCGGCTCTGCAAAATGAATTCCACATTCCATCGTAGAGAGAATAATATGTACACAAGTTCAATCTGCTGACGTATTTTGTGGCGTGACGTCACACCACTACCAAGCTTTTGCTTGAATCATTTTTATTATACCACCTCAGCGCGTTTAGCGAAGCGGTTTCCTTGACACGTCTTGTCGAAGCAGAGATCGTGTTCCCCTTATTCCGGGATTCCCATCAATACGGACATGGGTAACCCAACCGTGCCCGTTGCCACGCCTCCTCCATCGAAGGTGAGTTCCAAACGGTCACGGGGACGGCTCTTGGTATTCTCCCTCTTTATAAGGAGACCAAGGCTTGTTTCTTTTCTTGAATCCTTAATCGAATCCGCCCCTCGCCCCGAGTTCCAACACTCAAAGCTCCAGATTCGAGCACTTCGAACCTTCGACAATGTCCGGCTCCGTCCCACAGGGCTAGTGGATGCCCTCCTCCGTTACGGAGGAGGACGTGCTAAAGCTGAGAGAAGCCAGGTACTTAACCTACGAGATTTCGCATAGGCTTCCTGCCCACGGGCAAGTCATTCCCACTCCCGAGCCCGGCGAGAGCGTCGTGTTCGTGTCTCACCTCCGTCGGGGTTTAGGCTTCCCGATGGATCCCTTTGTGAGAGGGCTCATGTTTTTCTATGGCCTGGAATTCCAAGACTTGGCTCCGGAGTCCATCCTCCATATCTCATCATTTATTATCGTCTGCGAAGCCTTCCTCCGCACTACCCCTCACTTAGGTTTGTGGCTCAAAACCTTCAACGTGGAGCCGAAGATGATTGAGGGGCACCAAGCAGAGTGCGGTGAGGCAATTATAAGCAAGAGGGCCGATGCTCCATGGCCCGAGGGCTCTTTTCAGGAGGAGCTCGGTTTGTGGCAGCAGGAGTGGTTCTATATTACCGCTCCCAGTGGCAGCAGGCAGAGGCCGCCGCCCGTCTTTCGCTCGAGCCCTCCACAGCGGCTGACATCATGGGTCAGCAAAGGGCTTGACTGTGGGCCATCCAAGGACGTACCCCTATTGTAGGGCCGGATTCGAGACCTCCAAGAGAGGGAGATCAATCTGGTCGCGGTGACGCAGGTTATGTATTAGGCGTCTTCTTCCCTGCAAACGTCGCCCTCTCTGCCTGTGGGAATTCAACTCGGAGGGACCACGAGCTCTCCAACACTTCATGGGTAAAACACCCGTGGAGATGTACAAATTGTTCTTCGGATCACAAGAGGTGTGTCTGGAATTGACCGAGGACGCCGGCCTAAGCTGCAATCGCCCGGATACTCAAGTAAGTAGCCCTGTGTCCGGACATACCGTTCGTTTGCATATCTTGGAATTGCCTTTTAACCAATCACTGTTTGAACAGGAGTGGATAGCGCAAGCAAAACTGGTACGGTGTCCGGCCCCCCTCCCGGAGACCGCGCCGGATCTCGTCTTGGTCAGGATGCTGGAGGTTGCGCCTTCAGAGGAAGGCGAAGGGGAAAACAGAGAAACTATCACCTCTACCAAGGAGGCTTTCGAGAAAAAGGGGATCGAGAATCCCTCCTTCCAGGGGGAGAAGAGGACCGCTTCCGAAGACCCGGAGGCTAAGGCCTCAAAGCGGGGGAAGAAATCTTCACCGGAGGGTGCTACGCCGGAGGAAGCCCCGGCCGTACTATCTCCCCCAGGGAATCAACCCTCCAGCGAGCCGTAAGTAGAAAAAGGGGAGTTTTGTAATAAGGTACATCCCTATTTTTGCTTCTGAGGATGACCGAAGTTTTTAACTTGTAGTTCGGATCTCCGTCCTTCTCAGCTGAGCTCGTCTTCGGGGGACCTTCGTCCGGAGATGATGGAGAGCGAGACGCCTCCATCTGCCGCACCGTCCGGCGGGGCGGATGACCCTGAGGTGTCGTTGCGGAGGGTATCCCCGAGTTCGGCAGGGCCAGAGAGTTCGGCGCCAACTGGTGTACGGCTAAAGGATCTGCTCGAGAGGGCGTCTATCTCAGAAGGTCACCGTACATTAATGAGTACGGTGATTGAAAGAATTTCATCCACTGAGGGTGGGTTGCATGATGCCATCAGAAGTTTGCTGGCGGGGTTTGACGTACGTAAAAATGACATACCTTTTGATAGTTTTACACATAAAGTGCACCCTGTATAGATAGTAGCCCCTGAGACTCGGTATGTTGTCGAAAGCGACAGTGTGCCAAGGATCATAATCTCAGGTATTAATTCTCACCTTTCCTACGCAGGTGGCGGATAGTCCGGTGGCCAGCCGGACTGATGGAGTTGCTGAACTAAAGCGGCAACTCGACGTTGCGGATGCGGACATCGCGCTAGTCAACGAATGACTTGACGAGTCACAAGGTAGGTTGTTTCTCCGTGGTCACCTAGTTAGGGGGCTGATGCCCACTCCTTACAGCATGTATGCTTAATGCAGATAGTGCCACTGCTGTGGAGGACCTTCGGGCAAAGCTTGCTCGAGCCAAGGAGCAGGCCAGAAGGAGTGATGTGGCTGCTTCGAAGGCAGCCGAAGAGCTAGAAGCCGAAAGGGCTGCGCACTGCCGAAGCAGGGAGGAGATGGCCGGAATGGCCGTGAAGCTGAAGGATGTTACCGACCGCTATGAGGTTCTCGAAAAAGAATGCTGAGCGGAGCAAGAGGACCTGAAGAAGGCCACCGCCGAAGCCAAGGATGCCCGTTCTGCAATGAGGGCTATAAAGGAGGAGCTGCGTCAAGCCGAAGACATTGTGGCTGGTAAGCCCTTTCTGCTGCGCAGGTAGTTCACAGATCAGAAGTATGCTCAGCTTGGCCAGCTGTGGGGTGTGGAGGATCCTTATCTGTAATTGGCAGCGAGTGTGGCGGATGCGGTTGTGCACTTCCGAAGCCAAAAGGATCACGAGATGGAAGAGCTTTTTTGGTCTCAATTCCACAATCCGGAGCGTTCACTTCCGTTGACCGATCGGTTGGCTGAGTGGGCTGAGCTGAATAGATTCTCCGGATTTGCCATGACGGATGTAGTGGCTCATATTTGGCCGAATAGGCCCAAGCCAAAGGGTTATTTTGGCTTATTACAGCAATTCCTTGGGGCGGTGCCGCATATCAAGGCGATGAAGCGGTCGGCATTCATAGAGGGTGCATGGATGGCTCTCGCCCGTGTGAATACATACTGGCCGGAGATGGATGCCACCGATGTTGCAACCCAGGGTTCGGACGAGAGCCGGTTACCCGCCGAGCACTATTTTGGGGAAGTCCTGCAGGGCGCTCGTGAAATAGAGTCGCAGTGCTCGAAAAATGTTATGTTCAAATGACTTGTATGAATTGTAAAACGATATTCATAATCTAAGTGCTTTTTATACTTGTGCATTCAAGTATGGAAATATCTCCTGTGCGGCCGTTAATGTATACGTGTATATAACCTGAAAGATGGCAGTCTTCGGCTTCAGCCCCCACGCACATGGTGCGGGGGTGTTTGCGAAATAGCGCATTTTCACACTTAATCCAACGTCTTGGTCCTGTAAAGGAGGTGGTAGCGTAGCAAACTAGGCAACCGGACTATAATGCTTTATCACCTTCACTTAGCCATAGGAGTTCGAAGGTGGGGCTACGATATAGCCCCTAGGGGCACCGCGCTCTCTGAATTCGGGGCGCGTATGTGCCTGACCGGGAAACGGTCCTTCATCAAAGCAAAGGAATTCTAGACATTCTGGTAGTCGATCGAGTGGATGACCAGTCTCTCGCTATATCATGACAGTCAGTTTTTGGCTTTCTCTACTGAGGTGCTCGCCCGGCCGAACCGGGGCACAATCGCAGTAGTTCTCCTAGTGCCGCGTTAGCCGATGATACAGAACATAAGGCAGCAAAACACAGGAGCCGGGCAAACCCAACATTTGACCAAAGACATGATTCAGAGCTGATGCATATAAGGCCTAACTCGAGACGCCGAACACTCCCTGAGGTATTCGGTCTTTACAATAACGGGCAGATCAATGCCCTAATCCCCTAGTGTCCAGGTACGCGCGAAATCTTCTGACGCGGCTAATGCCAAAACGTCAGCCTCCTCTCTGGTTATGGTAGAAAACCAGGGGATGTATAGCAACAAGAGACAGTAAAAAAGGTTTACGCAGGGTCTTAATCTGAAAAGAATCCTTGTAATGGGTCCCTACTGCACGTCTGCGCTTGTGTCTCTGTTGTGCTGTATCCTGGACGGGTGTAGCACGATGTTCATCTGTAAAAGAGAAGGACTTAGTTTGAAAAGGTATCGTGCCGAAGATGTATTTAAAACCGAGTATGATTTAAAAAATGAAAGAAGGTTGAGCTTTTTTGGTTGTAAGGGGGTATGCGGCTAGTAAGCCCCTAGTTTAATTATGCCGGACTCGTCTAGCCGTGTTCGGGGTCTACGCGACCCGTCTTGTAGGGGCTTTGATTAGCAAGGTCGGTTTAGTGTGTGGCTGTCAAGGCAGTCTCACGATCTTCCGCGGTCGAGGAACACTCGAAGTTACCTTTTAATGAGATGATGCCGCATGGACCGGGCATTTTAAGTGTAAGAGACGCGTAATGCGGTATTGCGTTAAAGCGGGCGAAAGCTTCACGTCCCAATAGTGCTTGATGGCTACTTTTAAATGGGGCGACATGGAAGATTAGCTTTTCGCGACGGAAGTTGTCGGGTGAACCGAACACAACTTCTAGTAGTATGGAGCCCGTGCACTTGGCGTAAGGGCCTGGCATCACTCCTTTGAAGGAAGTGCAGCTATGGCAAATTTTAGTAGGGTCTATCCGCCATCCATTAGGGCTTGTGTAAATTGTAGTCCATCGATTATAGGATCCAATATCAAAGTAGTCCATCCTGCATTTTGAATACTTCTGGAGTAATCCAGGTGGTCGAAAGTAATTGGTTTTGACATCCAATCTCGGGATTCCGCTGGGGTGGACCGTGCGACGCGTACTTTAGCGGGTGTCGTACTATTATTCCGTATTATCACATGAAGTGAGTTTACCGTTTTGACTTCTTGTGGGAAAGTCTTTTGTTTTCCGGTGATCTGCTTGTGGGGTTCGTCATCGTCCTCGCTTGGCGTGTCGAGCCCCTTGTGTTCGGCGTTGAGTCGGCCGGACTGCTTGAAGACCCAACAATCTCGGTGGGTGTGGTTTGCAGGCTTCCCGGGGGTACTGTGGATTTGACATATCCGATCCAAAATTTTGTTTAGGTTGGATAGCTCGTCACTGTTGTCCTTAAGAGGCAGTGTTTTGTTGTTCGGCCGAGAGCTTTTGAATCCGGCGTTGACCGCCGTGTTCTTTGGGCCATTTTCTTTATTTCGGCGCTGATCTTTTCTGCGTCGTGATTTCCCATTTCCATCTCTGACCTCGGATGTACTTGGGTCGCTGGTGCTGCATCTTGCCAGCCAGCTATCTTCTCCCGCGCAAAAGCGGGTCATGAGGCTCGTTAGCACGGCCATTGTTCTTGGCTTTTCCTGGCCGAGGTTTCTGGCGAGCCATTCGTCTCAGACATTATGTTTAAAAGCTGCTAAGGCTTTGGTGTCCGGACTGTCGACTATTTGGTTATTTTTAGTGAGGAACATGTTCCAGAATTTGCACGCTGACTCTCCGGGATGTTGAGTTATGTGACTTAAATCGTTTGCATCCGAAGGGCGGACATAAGTCCCCTGAAAATTTGCTCTAAACGCATCCTCGAGCTCTTCCTAACTTCCAATGGTATTTTCTGGGAGGCTTTTGAGCCAGTGCCGAGCTGGCCCTTTGAGCTTGAGGGGTAGGTATTTTATGTCATGGAGATCGTCTCCTCTAGCCATATGTATGTGTAGGATGTAATCCTCAATCCAGACTCCAGGGTCTGTTGTTCCGTCGTATGCCTCTATGATTACGGGCTTAAAACCCGCTGGAAATTCATGATCCAGTACCTCATCGGTGAAACATAGTGGGTGTGCGGCGCCCCAGTATTTAGGTGTGCCGTTATCTTCGAACACTCGGCGTGTTGTGTTGCTTCCTGGGGCCCTCTTTTTTGGCCCATAAATGGACCTGACCGGGCCATCCTTTTTGCGAGGATCTTTATATGCCGGCTTGTGTGCGGCGCTTCTTGCCGCTCTTAGCCTGTCATCTGGTCGTCTATCCGGCCAGGCGGCCTCTTTGCTTTTTCATTGTGGTGGCTCTACGGCCTGCTCGTCGAATTCGGAAAATAGCTTGCACTTCGGGTAGCTCTTTGCTTGGTAACTATTGCCGTATTTGTCTGCGGTTTTGAGTACTTTGCTCCATCTCATTCTAAGTACGTCTTCCGCTGTTTTGAGCTTCCGTTTCTGCTTCTTCAAACTTCTTGCGGTGGCGACGAGCCTTTTGTGAATGTTCTTATGCTCTGGTGATGTGTCCGGCGTGAGATCGTCTGGACTGTTGTTTTTGCTGGGGATGGGTTGCTTGTCCGATTCATCCTGTTCGGATGGTTGCTTGGCTGCATGTTCGGCGTCCACTGGTTTGCCCTGCTCTATGACTGGGTCATTATGGGTGCTGTTGTTATCGAGGCGGGACTTCGGGCGCCGCTTGCGTCGCCGTTTTGGTTGTTTTGCGGAGGAATTATCCTTCGCAGCGTCCTGTTGTTCCTCGTTATCGCTTCCTTTTGGTGTATCCACCATGTATATGTCATGAGTTGAGGTGGCTTTCCGATGCCCAGTAGGCGCTGGTTCTTGGTAGTCTCCGACATCGTCGTCCATACCGTCGATGTCTTCGGAGTCAAAGTCTAGCATGTCGGTTAAATCGTCGACAGTTGCTATAAGGTGGGTGGTGGGTGGGCTTTGAATTTCTTCGTCGTCCGCATCCCAACCGTCCTGACCGTAGTTCGGCCAGGGCTCTCCTGATAACGAGAGATATTTTAGCGAACTCAGGATGTCGCCAAAAGGTGAGTGTTGAAAGATGTCCGCGGCGGTGAACTCCATGATCGGCGCCCAATCGGATTCGATTGGAGGGGGCGCGGGAGGTTCGTAGTCCGGAGAGGAGTCCGGCAGCTCGGAGTCACGAGCTTTACAAGGGACAACGTCAGTATTCAGCTCCATCGCTGTAGAGGTTGCAGCCCCCGAGGCGGTGTCTAGCCACCCATCCTCGATCTGCGCGGTTGGCTCTGAATTAAGGGTCGGAGCGGACTCATGTGCAGCCTCCAGGGCACTGTCCGGCAACAGAGCTAAATCATGCCCATCGTGACAGTGCGGCGCGCTCGGCTGTGGCTCGAATCCGTCGAAGATCAAGTCTCCGCGAATGTCGGCCGTGAAGTTCAAGCTTCCAAATCTGACCTGATGGCCAGGGGCATAGCTTTCAATCTGCTCCAGATGGCCAAGCGAATTGGCCCGCGGTGCAAAGCCGCCGGATACGAAGATCTGTTCGGGGAGAAAAGCCTCACCCTGGACCGCGTCATTGTTGATGATCGAAGGAGCCATCAAGCCTATCGGTGATGACACAGAGGAACTCTCAATGAAAGCACCAATGTCGGTGTGAAAACTGGCGGATCTCGGGTAGGGGGTCCCGAACTGTGCGTCTAGGCGGATGGTAATAGGAGACAAGGGACACGATGTTTTTACCCAGGTTCGGGCCCTCTCGATGGAGGTAAAACCCTACTCCTGCTTGATTGATATTGATGATATGGGTAGTACAAGAGTGGATCTACCACGAGATCAAGGAGGCTAAACCCTAGAATCTAGCCTATGGTATGATTGTTGTTCGTCCTATGGACTAAAACCCTCCGGTTTATATAGACACCGGAGAGGGCTAGGGTTACACAGAGTCGGTTACAATGGTAGGAGATCTATACATCCGTATTGCCAAGCTTGCCTTCCACGCCAAGGAAAGTCCCATCCGGACATGGGACGAAGTCTTCAATCTTGTATTTTCATAGTCTTGGAGTCCGGCCGATGATGATAGTTCGGCTATCCGGACACCCCCTAGTCCAGGACTCCCTCAGTAGGGATCCACTTTTCTTCTCTGGGCAACACCATTTCCACTCTGTTTCAACTCCCTCTCCCCTCTAGTGGATCCCTAGGGCATCCAATGCCATTGCCACATTGTTTACTCCCCACTGCCGTTGCCAGACGCAAGTGGACACGGCAGAGCGTGCAAAACACGCTCATGCCGGCCAGAAGCCTGCTCTGGGGCGCGTTGCAGTGGCGTCCGATCCTTGCCACCGCGCTCCCGTCCACCTCGGGCCGCCCAAGCACGCCAGTCGACGCGCCTCGCCATCCGCATCATGCCAGCAGGCCTCCAACTTGCCCCCGCACCCTCCTCTCGCCCCTGCGACGCGTGCCCGAGCGCCGCCCGCGTTCGCTAGTGGCTGCCCGCGTCCCTGGCCCGCCTCGCGCTCGCTCCTCTCTCCCTCTCTCCTTCCCTTGACCCGGACCACGCCCACGAGCACCTCAGACACGCCCCAAAGCGCTCGTTTGGCCCCTAGCAACGCCCTCGGCCGTCGTCGTGCGCCCCGCCTACGGCACCTCCCGGCCGCGCCCATATAGGGCCACCCCGAGCCTCCTCTTACCGACCCACTGCTCTTCCCGTGCTCTCCTTGCACCTCCATGGCCGGAGTAGTGCCGCCGGCCGCCGCTTAAATTCTTGGGCCTCGACCCCTCTCTCTTCCCCATGAACACTCCCGCACCCTCTCATCACAACCGCGAACTCACCCCGTGCTCCATCTCCTCCTCCTCGTGCCTTCCTTGCCGTGCCGAACCCCGCCATCGCATGTTCCTGCCGCGCACGAGAACTCGCTCGCTCTGGCGCTCCCCGGTGGAAACTGGGTCCCCAGGTGGACGCGGCCCATCCACCCGAGCTCGCCGGAGTCCGGGCGGTCGCCGGAGGTGGCCGGAGCCACCGGAACGGGCGCTGGCAAGTGCTCGGCCCCACCTCCTCTGCCTCCTCTGTCGCCCGCGAGAGGAGGGAGACGACCCTGCGGGTGGATCCCGTAGGTCAGTGACCCCGTCAGCGGGCCCCTCCGTTTAAGTGGAGACACACAGGGAAAATACGCTTCCGGCGTGGACCCTGCGTGCGTGCGGCTGAACCGATGGGCCGGCCCAGTTGCGCCTCGGTGCTAAACCCCACCCGGTGCACGCTGCCGCCGCTGGATTGGGCCCATTTAGGTAAATCCCTTTTCCTTTTCTTTTTTTGTGGACTGGTAAAATCCATAGAATATTCGAATTAACTCCAAATTTGATGATTCAAATTTCTAGTGACTCTATAAATCATGATCTACCTGGTGGTGCAATATGCACATTTTTCCAGAGATTTTTTCTTCACAAACATTTATCAAACTTGTTTTTCCATTTCTGTAATGAACTTTAGAAAATCACAGAGAGCCCATTTTTGATCCAAATTCCATGATTCAAAATCCTAGATGTCTATAAGTTCAAAACTTAGTTTTTCAACATTTTTACTAATACCTTCTGTATCACCTCAAATAATGGTCTATTTCTTCATGTATAGCCAACTTTGCAAATTCATAGAGAAATCATTTGAACTCCAAATCTAGTGAAACCAACTCCTAGGTGCCTCAAAAATCATTCTTTGTTAAATGGGTGCCTTTTCTCATTTTTCAAAAATATATTTCTGTGCACTTCCTGCAAAACCATAAACCCCTTGATTCCATCATATCAAAATGTTTAGGAATATCCACTGACCCAATTCCAATGAAACCACTCTGGTTAATTTTCATATAACCAGAGATGTCCTAGAAAAGTCAAATTAATATTTTTAGAGCACTTTTATTTTCTGCCTTGTTGTGTTGCTTATTGTGATTGTTTCCAACGTTAGTTGACGAAGTAGACGGAGTACTTGGAGAATGACCAAAAGATTTCAAGACTCTGATGAACCAGGCAAGCAGCCCTTTGACCATGATGAACCATTTTACATCATAATAGCATTTTCGTTGCTTCACTGAGTGCATGATATACTTTGAATGGCAACCTTGCTAGGCTTGCCTCCGTTGCATGATACTTGCATTGATCATGACTCTACCCTTGCTTAGAGTTGTGTTGGTGGGTTGTAGAAATATGCTATAGTAGATGGCTACGCAATGTGGGTCTGGGTTATGCATGGAAAGAAACAAGTGTGGTTTGACATACTTGCAAACAACCCCAGTGGGTGCCAATGATGCCCCTGGGAGATGATGATGAACTAGGTCACTCCTTGGTGGAGAAGTAGTGTACCGAGGTTTGATAAAAGTGTTGTTTACAGAGATGAATTAGATTTAAGATTTGTCGACTGTCCCAGCCTTACATGCGCAACCACTCTACCCTTATATGGGAAAGGGCATTATTGATTACCTAGGCTGATACTATCTTGGAGCCCGCATTACTAGTAACGGGAGAGTCGTTGTTGCACTCTCTCGGAATGGGGTCGTGCCAGGTAGGGCGGCCATGACTGTTTTCACAGGGCACCGAATACACCGTTGGTACCCCGTGCTTTTGGTATGTGATGAATATGGGAGCGAGGCTCCACAATTTTAAGATTTGAAATGTTGGGTACTGGGGTTACTACCAATTGAGTGGATGCTATGTTAGTGTCGTCTAGGGAAAGATACTGATCGGGTGCTTATCCTGGGTACTTGAGGTATAGCGGGTCATGGAGGACACGAAAGTTCCGCGGATCTTGTGGGTAAAGTGTGCAACCTCTGTAGAATGTAAAACTATTCGAATAGCCGAGTCCACAGTCAAGGACAGTTGGGTGGTGCTGCTTAGACTATGTCCATATGTTTCTGGAAAAAACACGGTTTGGTAAATCTGTTGACGTGATTCATGAGGAAGTCACATTGAGCTTGAGCATGAGTTGTTCATAACTCCTTCTCTATGTTGATGTCTGTAACCTCCTAATACTTGTTGCTAACACATTCATGTCCTTGACAAATGATGATCATACTTGCATGAGAAAAACTAGCTTTCTGCAAAAATGCCAAATTAGCAGTAGAGCCTTGCATAATTACTCTGTTATCACTCTTAGGTTGCTTCCGAGTACATTCAAAGTACTCATTGGCTTGCCACTGGTTATTTTATTGGCCAGGCATGAAAGACAAGACAATTGAAGATTCTTTGGTGACGATCATGCGAGCTAGGACGCTTTCCCAGTTAGAATGCTTGTAGGGTTAAGGCAGATGGCATGGGTCCAAGTTATTGACGAAGATTTCCGCTGCAATGTTATGCTCAAGACTTGACCATAATGGTTGTAATTCATGTAAGACGGTATGTATGGATGCAAGACTCTTGTTATTCAGCTTCTGTGTGTTCAGTGAGCATTGATATCTGCGATCACTGTACACGTGCATTCGGTGATCATGACTTATGTGTCGAGGTCCCCACAACCACGTGGTTTCCTTGCTCCTCGATATCGGAAAGAATACTTCCGTTCGCCGACATGTGGGACGTCGACCGTCCTGGTCCTCTTGCCATTCACGCAGAACTCCAAGGGAGAGTCACCCAGGTCGTCGTGCCGCAGTAACAATGACTAATGAGCCGTCAAATCACGGGCCCACTTCCCACTTTGAAGTTACTCGGACGAAGGAACCATCATGACTTCGTTGAATTCCACTTCTTGAAGAAAACTACCGTACCAGCAGTACTGCTAGCTATAGTAGTTACTCCAACAGAGGCCTCCTTTCGTTCATAGGATAGGAATATGAAAATAATAGGAAGTGAGATGACATGCATCTCAATTCCTATAGAGAAAGAGATGGCATTTGATGCCTAGGATAGGAATTTTTCCATTTAGTCTAGGCTAATGTACTGGTAATTTGCTCTAAAAACTACAGTAGTAACTAGTAGTACTGGTACATGCTCGTACTCAGACACAGACACACACACTAACTACTAGTACTACTACTTCTCACATGCTGGCCAGACGCCGTCGTTCTCCTTCCCGGCTTTGTCGGTGACACCCCACCGTGCTTGGATCTCCGCCGACCTCTTCGCAGCAGCGTGTGCGTCCTTTTCTTTCTTGCGGCGGCGGGCCTCTCTTTTCTTGAGTGCTTTCTAACTTTTCCACCCCCTCTGTGCGGCTTTGGCCGCCTCTTGCTCTACCGCCCATTTGGCCTTGGCATCTTCAAATTCCTCCCACATAGTTGTGAGGTCGCGAGCAGCGATGAACTCGGCACGGCGGGATGCCATCGCTTCCCTACCATTTTGTGTGTGGTCGTGGGGGGCAAGGAACTCGGCGTGACGAGATGCCATCGCTGCCTTACCGGTTAGTGTGCGGCGCGGTGGCATGAACGACGCTTGGTGAGAGCTCTGGGGTGGAGTGGCCGGACAACCATATAGTGTATTGGTTTGTCTAGAGCTCAAGGACGGAAGACGAAGCAAATTTGGATTCCCCTTCAATCCTGGTCATTTATTACCGAGTAAAATGCATTGGCGGTCATCGAACTTGTCTTGATAGCTCACTTTGATCATTGTATACGAGATATGGTGATTATATGGTCAGTGGCTCAGCGTATAGCTCCGTATTTGTCTGGTTGACCAATCAAACAGTCCACATGCGCCTCATCAGCTCATGTTCTTTATCTATCTACGCGGGCCTACCTGTCAATGGAGAAAGAAATACTATAAAAACCAAAATTATGCGTATGTGGGGAATCACATGTCAGTAACCCAAACGCATCTGCAGTTAAGTCACTAAAGCAGCGTCCGCATTCACGCTCGACGAACCTACTCCGGCGCCAGTTGTCCATCTATCTGCTGCGGCTCATTGCCATTCGCCCGCTATATTAACTTGAGCCCCAGCTCCCAACCATAGCCAAAGACCCACACTTATTCTCCTCCGGTCCCTTCCTTCTGTCAGCACCACTTCAACCATGGCCTCCTGGCGCTCCGAAGCTCTCTGGGACGTACTGTCGCATGAGCAGACGAGGGACATCGGCGGCTCCGCTCCGGGCGCGCTACAAAGCTCTCTTCGACGTACTGTTGCAGGAGCAAACGAAGGAGCTCGCCGGCACTCCCTCGACCGCCCTCCGCCGCCACGACCACGAAGCCGGCGTGTGTGCGCGAGCACAGCCGGCAGTGAGGAAGAGTAGTACACGGTAGGTCGCCGCCACTCTGATCCCGGGAAGGCCACCGCTACTCCACTCAGTCGACGCCAAGCTTGGTGGGGTAAACATCGGCGGCCGATTAGCCACTTGACGGCGACGTGGAGGCGAAAATCTTCAGAACCTTGTGCTCCGGAGGAGGAGGTTATCAAGGTGGATGAGGAGGAGGCAAAGGCAATGGCCGGCTTTCTCGGGTTCATGGCCGGACATTGTGGTCGGACGCCGGCGATCGTTTAGATTAGGTTTACAGCAGATTTTAGTACGGTTTGTGCGAAATATGTAATGAACTTCGTCCAGTTTGTAGGAAAAGTTTTCAAAATGTAATGAATTTCATCCGGTTAATCTAAAATTTGCTTTGTTTGCACGAATTTCGTCTGGTTAGTTCATATAGTTGTCGAAAGGTATGCGGGCATCATCGGATGGCATCCATTAGTGTCCTCGGACAGATGTCGGTGTAAATTTGTGGGCCACCGCTGGAGATGCCCTAACTATCATGCTATAATTGCTAACAATCCTCCATTATTTGGCAGGGAACAGTTATCCCTCTATCAAAATCAGATTCGCGGTATTTCGCACTCCTCCCGCGTAAGAGTGTAAACTCTTGCTTACATAAAAATGGAGCAAGTGGACGACATTGTAGCACGTCATATCACTTGAACTAGCCCGCCTAACGAGTGGGAAAGCACCGCCCTCGTCATTTTGTTCTGGATTTCTATTGATCGATCACGCAAAAATGTTACGCTTTGCAAGTTCTAAAGGAAAAGGCCGCACACTTACGACTCGTACGCGTCGCATCCCCGACAGTCCGGCTCGCACGCCGCTCACCAGAGGGGACACGCGTTGTCTTGCAATTTCACTGACATGTGGGACCGTAATTGAATAAATCATCGATAGCCGAAATCTAATCGCTCGGCGGGCGTCGGCTGAGAAGAGAGAAACGGGGGAGGGAGAAGAGATCGCCCGCCCGCCGCGCACGGACTCCAAGAAATATATGGTGATAGTGTGAGGTGGGCCATGCTGGAGTCCGGACTGCTTCCGGAGCCCGCTCTCACTGCCCTGGCCCCTCAAGACGCCAGCTGCCCGCCCCATGCATGCATAGCAAGTACTCCTTATGTGGAGAAGAGAGAGGCATTGACAAAGTCAAGGAGTGGGCTCTGCAAGAGCCCGTCTCTACACGTGCTCCTAGGTATGAAAAAATAATTCTAAAAAAGGCATAAAAAACAATTGTGTCTTAAAAAAGAAAGGTAAAAAACATTTGAGAGGAAATAGATAGAGATAAAGTGAGAAAAAGCTGTAACCTGGGCATTACATGAGGAAGGAGGGAGTGGTGCACATGCCAAGTTCACTGGGCTGCCATGTTTCACACTCCTCCGTCGTAACAGTGGAGACAATAGCTTTCATCAAAAATAAACAATGAATACTCGTTGCTCATCCTCTATATCGAAAAGAATACTATCATTCAGCGACATGTGGGATGTCGACCATCCTGGTCCACCTGCCATGCACAAAATTATCCTGGTCTACCCCGGTCGTATCGCAGGCCCAACCTTTCCCACTGTAAGTTGTTCGAACGAAGGAACCATCATGACTTCGTTGAATTCCGCTTCTTCAAGAAAACTTACTGTACCCGCAATACTGCTACCACACGCGAAGACTGGATGGCACTGTACCACGTCATATCACTAAAACCCACTAGGCCAAAGTAGCCCGCCTAGGTCATCTATTTTGGAACGGAGGGAGTACGTCTCTACATTGCTATGATTTTGTGTTGCACGTTCTCTGTACTTTTGCTACGATTTTCCTACCCTATGAACCAAATGACGCCTAAATGTATGTCGACTATTGTCTGATTGATCACTAAGCCTACAATTTTAGGAGCTAGGACTATTGGTCAATCGACGAGGGATAAGTATAAGCGTACCATGAGCTCATCAGCCCCAACCTTTCTCTTCGGTGAGTGTTTTGCAAGTACTATAGCTCGCACAGTAGCTAGCCTACTAACACCAAGAATCATCAAACAAGCCTTGCTGATATGATAAACAGTTCAAACTTACATCTAAGAATGCCATATATTACATCAAAAGCTGGTGAGGATACATCTGTTTCCATAACTCGGAGAGGGTTCGCATGATTCATCGCATGATTCATCGCATGATTCACTATCAAACAAAAGTAGCAAGATCTACCCACACAGGACAGTGCACTAGCCCTAAGATGGTTTGATAACACGCATCGTTTTGGTAATTAAACACAGGGCAATGCAAATTACCCTGAAGGATTAGCACGACCAACTATTTCCTGTCATCGATCTCTCGGGTAATGACCACAACACGGACAGCAGCATGGGAATCGATTTCTGCGGCGATGTCCACAGGACTGACCGCGACATCGGAATCCTCTGGGGCGATGTCCACAGGATTGACAGCGGCATCGAAATCGATCTCCAGGGGGATGCCAACAGGACGGGCCATGACAATGGAATCATCAAGGACAACCACCGGCACCTGCACAACCCTAACATATTAGCAAGTACATTGCAAATAATCAAAAATCACAACTATGGTAATAAGCCATTATTTTTTACCTTGTGCAGCTCACCGGGGGATCTCATCCCTCCGGGGGCCATCTCCTCGTCCTCGATGGGGGCCATCACCTTGCCAGGGGAATACTGCTTCTCAACGGCGACTATCTCCTCAAACTCGGTCTTGAGCCTCACATAGGTGGCAATCAGAGTTCCTGGGGTAGGCACGGTGGGGCCCTTGCTATTCTTCTAACTTTCTTTGAGGAGTTCGTCCGCCAACGTCCTCAACTCTTTGGCCAGTGCTTGTTTCTTGGAGTTCTTCGTCTCCATGGGTTGGCCCGCCAACATGGTCAACTCGTTGGTCGGTGCTCGCTTCCTGGAGATCGCTGTCTCCAGTGGGTTGTCCACCGGGAACTCTTTGCCTAGTGCTCCAGGATCCATCAATGAACTAACAAACAAAAAGCAATCGAAAGGAAACCACAATCGCAATGAAAACAGGAAAAGAATAGGATGTGAGAATCGGTCGGTGCTTCGCAAAAAGAAGATTGTTGGAATGAAGATATAGCAGCATCACTGATTCGCCCACCTTTCCTTCATCGGTACAGAAGAAAAATGGCAGAAGTGAGTAGCCTGGAGTGAGGTTTTGTTCAAGAAAGGGAAGAAAGGGCTTGAACGACCGTTCCAGTGAAATGATGGTTGCTTCGTCTAGTCCAACTTGGAGGCCACCTTACCACTTCTGGTAAAGGTGTGGGTTTTGTGATATGACGGGTCATGGCGGCCACACCGGGGTGATAGGTGAGTCTCGACTGTACCACCTCGCTATGATTTGGTGGATGGCACGCGGGCCCGGATGCTTTGAAATGTCCCGCATGTAGATAGAGCGGCTAGTCATATAGGAGTGCTCAATATTGTGCACCGCGACCAAGGCGGAGAGGAAAACGAGAGAACTACATAATTAATGCATGAGTTTAATTAGGGTAGTTTTGTAAAGTACAAGATCCATTCCTCCAATCGCAAAATGCCTTGGTTCATGAGATTTGAGATTTGAGCCCTATAAACCGGAAGGGAGGGAGTACTGCACACGGTGTAGTCTAGTCACTTGTTGAAATCTCTAGAAAGGCAAATACTCCTTTCCGATTTACAGGTCTATACTACTCCCTTCATCTAGGTGTGTAAGTCATCTTATAAAAACCAAATAGTCCCAAAACACTTAGGCGCGGTGCATTAACTTTGACCTTGTTTCTTGTTTCTTGACATGTCAACCAATAAGAGATGAGAGGTGTGCATGCTTTTAATGACTTGCAATGGCTAGTTCATTGCATGCAATGCTATTAATTAGCAAATAAACATTGGTGACCCCAGGAGGAAATGGTGCTAAGCGTGTGGACCTATGAAGAATGAGTATCAACCAATGGATAATGGAGTTTAATTGTTAAACAATAGCAATTTTGTCTCATGCAAGAGCCTGGCTAGTATATGCGTGCTCAAGGAACCGCACCACGCGAGCGTTCGCAACTGCCACGTTCGGGTTGCGCTTGGCTCTTCGCCTCTTCGAGAAGACGAACAATGATGTTACTCCTACTTCTACAGTATTGAATCCACTGCTGCATGTCCGTCCACCTCGTGCGGGAGGGATAGCGTGTAGCGAAAGCTTCTACTTACTGCTCCTGCCTTCCGGACTATGACAGGTGGGCCCAATAGGTGGTTGGCCCTCCTGTCATGTAGCCAAAGGCAGGTGCAGTTAAGGCACCGGAGCTCAGTTCGCGAGGGAGAGGGCGTTGTAGTAATCAAATTTCTCGGTCTTGTATGAGTTGACGCGACACATCAAAGCACTGCACTCGATATAAGTCCTTTTACACATTTCAAATGGGCTACTTCGTATGTACGACATATTCTGCTTCGTATGTAGTCACTTGTTGCAATCTCTAAAAAGAATTATATTTGGAAACGGAGGGAGTACAACGCATGCATGCATGCCGTGACTTTCCTTTTGATACTTGCATGTGTTGATTTGAAGCACCTTGCCAAATTTTGACTATAAATTTAACTAACGAATTTTCATGCATGTCACAAAAAATTACGGGGCTGTTTGGATTGTGACAATGTTTGTCTTATGTTGCCACATTATTTTTCCCACACTTGCCACACTTGTCGAACCTGATTTGCTCAAATTGTTAGACACACTTTGGCTTGCCTAAGGGAATCTTGCCACAATTTTTGTGTTTATGACATGTGGGGTTCATTGCTAATAAAAAAATTCTTGTCTTAGGTGTGGCTAATATAAAAGACTTATATTTAGGAATGGAGGGAGTAGAAAATATAAATAATTGCATGTTGGGGCAACCCATGTTTCCGCTAATTTTAGCCGTGGGCTTGTTCACAATTTTTTCGAGGGGGTGGTTGTTCATTTAATGGTGGGACTTGTAGTACCAGACTTGAACAATACAAAGTGCGACCTGGCACACTGTAACACCACTTGGAACAAGCGGGTAGCTATCTCAAAAAACAATCAACAACTAAAAAACCCGCGACCTGGCATGTAGTAGTACACAATTTTAAACGGTTGTTTTGATGAAGTGAAAAAGGAAAACTACCCCACTACGTATATATAGGCTAGAGCCTCTGCGCTTGCTTGCTAGGGTTGCTCTATTCACACACTCTCATCCTCTCCAGATCTAAACAAGATAGGGGTAGTAACACTGTCTTTCTCCCTTCAAAAAACACTGGCTTTCTATCCTCACCGTTGGTTACAAATCCGGACGTATCCCCCTCCGCCGGTGAAGGGGAGGAGGGGCAGCGTTTAGGCCGTCGTCGATAGCGAGGGAGGAGACCCACTGCCGGCCGCACCTTTATCTCTGGCTGAGCGCCAGCGCGGGAGGTCCTCCTATCCCTTCGTCATTGCCTGTGGGCGGATCCGGCCTCCCGCCGCCCACCTATCCACATCCCGACGAACTTCAGGTATATCTTCGTTCGAAACCGCCTTAGCTCTACTTCCCCAGCTCGCTACATCGCTGCATGTGCATGATTTTCTACCTCTCAGCCCCTCTCGATCGGATGGTCCAACGTCACCTATTTTTTTCTTCTATTGTTAGCGGTAAAGCTACTTCATGGAGTCGAATCTTGTACTCCCTCCGTCCGAAAATACTTGTCATTGAAATGGATGTATCTAGATGTATTTTAATTCTAGACACATCCATTTTGATGACAAGTAATTCCGGACGGAGGGAGTACTTGGTTCAAACAAGAAATAAAGTGGGGGTGGGGGAATTTAGTATGTACATCGGACTTGGTACAAACAGGAAGGAAAGGGGGTGAAAGTAGTACAGACTGTTCATCCAACCGGTCTCTTGGTCGAAAAGGGAAATATAGGGGTAACATTGTACACAGTGGTATGACCAGGACTAGATTTGCTATCCACACATAGGAGTAGGTGGCTAGAGTGAACAAAAATGGGACCAACCTAGATATGTTTCTTGGATGTTTGTTTCTCGAGGCAACAAACTATGAATCACCACTTTATGCCCCTATTTACGTACATGGTGCTGGACTGCTGGTGCACCCACTATCACATGCCCTTATACCAAGTATTTAGGCTCCGTTCGGAATAAAGGGGCAGAAAACATAGGTCTTGATGAAAATAGAGGAATAGGAAAGGAATGTAGGTATAAAACTATGGAACAGCAAACCGGAGGAAACTCTCAAGAGAATGTGTTCGGATGGACTACGAAATGTACAGATTTGTTTTTTTAGAGTAGCATGCTTGGCAGTATGAGATGCTATTTGTTTATTCAGCTGCACAATGACTACTCTTGTCCTCACCTCACGTACCAGACATAGGTTCATATTTTTATTCCGGCAAACACAGCATAGCAACCTGTCTAACGCATGGCAGCGAGCACCTGCCTCGGGCTTCTGTCCAGAAAATGAGCAGCGCGTGGATGTTTCTAATCCTATGGAATAAGTACTACCAGACAAGCTTTCCTATGAAACACTATTCACCTTTTCCGTGTTCCGAACGGTTGGAAGGGAAAGAATACCGTAGGAATTGTGTTCCTACGAAAATCCTGCACCAAACCTGTGAACCGAATGCAGCCTTAGCTGTTCTTAATCTAATGTCCCTGGTAAAAATCAAGCCATGCCACTGTTATAAGCCATGAAAAGTTTAGCCAAATGTTTTTGCCTATAATTGTTTGAGACTCTGACTGTTTCCTCTGTGCCTTTTTGTGCAAACAGGGATATCCAATTCACCTGGTTGCTGTTGTGACCTTTTGGTGCACTGCACAAAACTCTTCTTAAAAGAAGTGACTTTTGTGCTGTTTAACTGGAATGTCGGAATGGAACAGTTGGTTCATTTTGGTGGAGCTGCACAAAGGGAGATATGTGCTCCAATCCTCATCATCCATATTGGCGCCATAACCCATAACCTTCCTTTAGGTAAGAATGATATTTAATGCATGTGTTCATCTCTGTTTTCCGACTGCCATGAGAAAATAATGTTGTTTTTTACTAGTACACTTGTACTCCCTCACTGACAAAACAATTTTGAATTAGAAGGCCAATCATGTACATGGTTTCACCAACTGATGAGGAGAAAGAGAAACAGAGCATGAAGAGGAAGAAGAAGAAGAATAAACAGTGCCAAGGCGATCTTGCTGAAGCCAGAGGCCTTAGTCGAGGCCATTCAAGGGCTCCGGAACGACTACCTTACATGTGAGACGATCCTCCAGGGAGCCCTTCCACTTCTGTTGTCTCACTTAATTAATTAGGAGTACTTAAGTACCACTAATTTATTACTGCCTAATTTTCCTGTTGGAGTTAAACAAATCTATGTGTGTATGTTTGTCTATGGAGGTGAATCATGTGGTGGAGCAGGGAGGGAATATTATTAGTGGCATGACATAATAGTGCTATTGTTTTGCATGTCAATTTATTGCCATTGGTTCAATGAGGCAATGTTTTGCGTATTGTCCATCATGAATTTGATGCTACTGTTTGAGTAATATGCTAATGTCTTCCTATCCTTTCTCACTAAGCTAATGAAGGTTTCACCTTGTTCTTACTTGTTCAAACAGGGATCATGTTGTGCCAATCATACTTTTTAGTGGAACTACACAAGACAATACAATGAACTGTATCACAGCCAGTGCTTTAACTCTGCTGGAAGTTCTTAATAATCTTTCGATATAATCTCATCACTGGTAAACAAGAGTGATTTCAACCATATATTTGAAGTGCACAAAAATATATACTATTGTGTGATTCCAGTGAGTGCTTTATCATCTCTTATGGGACTACATGAATAAGCTTTTTTTCTCAGGTTGGTACGGGCCTAAGGCCTTCATCCATATTAGTTTGTTGTCATCTCTATTTGTATCGTGCTACTGTCATGAGAAACTCCTTTATCTTTGCACGTTAAAGTTTTGCAACTATGATAAATGGCAATGCTTTGAGTGTTGAGTTGAGCTAATTGGCACTGATTAAATAAACTAATACCTCTTTTTAAGCAAGACTACTATGTTGCTAACTTTACCCATTAAGATAATGAGGGTGCTTCTATTTGTTAGTGTATGTTTCATCAACTAATCCCACTATTACAGTAATCTCACTCTCTCAATATATGTGCCAACAGGGATGCTCGATTTTGGTGGAACTGCACAAAAACTTTGGGTGCTTCATTGCCTCAACAGTTTCCGTCCTTTCCTATCAGTCGCTAATCTCCACTTGCTTTCTTCCTTTGTTGTCAGTCGCTTGGCTTATCTCGGCTTCCAGTCAAAGGAAATAGTAATTGATATGCTACCTCACATAGGTTTGTACTGGTCTTTATCCTGATTATTGTGCCTTTCATATGTATTGGTAATTTGGTATTGTGCTACTGTTTGCCGATTTCATAAAGGAGTAATTTGGAGCCTGAACTCGCAGGCAAATCATTACATCGGGTGATTTCAGTAGAACTGCACAAAATGATCAGATGGACATGTACTTATGCTGCTGCTATGTACTCCAAAGTTCACTCAGACAAGCATCGATGTTGACAAGAAGTGCCTATATTCATTCAAGTATCAACCGGCGTCAACCAATTGTTAACCAACCAGCGTTATCGGCACATATGGTAGCGAACTATATGGCATGGAGTCTAAAGATTCCAGACAAGTTGGTTGACGCGTATATTCATCTGGCACTTAATCAGTCTGCACGCCGAGGATGCTCCATTTCAGTTGAACTACACAAAAAATTTGGGTGGTTCATTTTCTCAACCGCCTCCTTTCTTGTTTGCGATGTAGAATTTTGGCGAGATACAGGACCAAGATGAGCCAGTAAACTAGTTGGATGAAAGTAGTGGCCAAGTTGCTCAAACCTCCCTCGGCATGAGGCCACAGTTTGAGGATAAACCTACAAGCAAAGTTCAGATTGTCTGTGCTGCCTCTTATGTACTTGAAAGTTTACTCGTACAAGAACTAATTTTAGCAAGAAGTACCTCCGATTGAACACCATTTACGTCTGTACCCTAGGTAATTAAAGTTTGTCCATGGATCATATTGGCTATGATCTCAATCATTTGGATGCATAAACATACCAAACATGTGTATATCTGAATCTTTTTGTGAATTATGTATGAATATTGTCGGGTGATCTATCAATCATTTGGATGCATAGATATGCTGAGCTTGTGTATATATGAATCTTTTGAGTTGTTGATAGTGAATGTTGGCTATGAATATGAACGTGTCCTGTGAACTTGAGTTTGATATGAATGTTTACCTTTTCTGTTGTATTTGTGTGTGAACTTGTTAGTATGCCAACTGTGGGGTATAAAACGCAGGTCTCTTATAGAAGTAATGTTGTGTCCAATTTATGTTTTCCCTTCTAATCACATTATATATATTTATATTATTACTATTATCGTATATTTTATAGAGACTTATATATACATTATAAAAACATCGCACGTGTTATTAACTTATAAAAGTAAATGTTTAACGGAAGTTGGCAAGGAAAATCCTGGTTGTTTTTGACTCACAGGCAAGGAAAATCCTGGTGATTGCGTACAAAAGCTTGTGAAGATTTTAAGGACCAATTTAATAATAATGCGCTCATTTTTATTTTGAGTAATAACTCGCTAATTTGTTAATTATATATATATAATGTGCCTCTCCGGTTTATTCTTTGATATTAATTGCTCCTTCTAACATAACATTATATATATAACGAGCCCACTTAATACGTGTATTTCAAGGAAGTGCAAATGGGCTCTGATTTCTTAGAAAATATAAATGGGCCTGATTGACACGAAATTATTTGTTCACCCAGCCCAGCAAATGGACTGTACATTCTAGAAAACATGGGTTAAATATATGCCACATTTTTGCAGGCTGACATGTGGGCCAATAGGTCGAAGCCTACGCAGGGCGTTGTCAACTTGGTCAACAAATGATTGTGTCATCCACAGCCATTGGATTTGCATCCAAAGGCCGGCATGCACCTTCAATCTCTCATCCTCTTCCTCCAGCGTTGCTGGGACCGCATGGTCCGGCCTCCGACGGCTAGCGGCTCTGCTTAGCACGCATCACTGTGAAGCGCTACCCCACCGCCAGCCAGGCTATCCCTCCTCCCCTTGACAACTCCTATTATTCTCCACAGACTACAGCCCCACGCTGCAACAGAACCAGTTATAACCCTTCTCCTCATTTCAATCTGTGACTCCACTGCCGCGTTTTCCCATCTCCGACTCGTTCCCGTCCGGGGCCTCGCCGTCATCCACCGCCTCGTTGCGCCCGGTGCGGCATGGTCAACAAACGAGAGTCATCAGAAAAGGAATGTACGTGGAGAGCGTGATGGCTGGGACCCGCGAGGTCCATGGTCGCACGCAAGGAAAGTTCCTCCTTATTAAGCTGAAAAATGTTTCCTCCACCTGACAGCTGGGACCCACCGGCTGTATCTTCGCACGGAAGGAAGTGCCTCCTTGTTTTGTGAAAAAAATTATTCATCCCGTTGACAACTGGGACCCGTCAGATTTGGTGACTGACTTGTGGGCCTACTAAGCGGACGTGTACGCACGGCTTTGTCAACTTAATCAACAAATGATTCTAGAAGCTGGACCGTTGGATGTCAATCCAACAGCCGTGCTCCTTCTTCAACCTCTGTTCTTGCTCCTGTCTCCCGTGGGCGGCACCGCGGCTGTGCTACCGCGCACCCGAACCAATGAAATTTCACACTCCTCTCCATCTGCGACTCCACTGCCCCGTCTTCCCCATCTCCGGGTCGTTCCAGTCTGGGTGTGCTCGGCACGGTGTGGTCAACATGGTCAATAACCGAGAGTCATCGGAAGATGACTATACGTGAGAGGCTGACAATGGGGACGCACCACGCCCATGGACGCATGCATGCAACAAAATGCGGAGAGGTCAAAATGGTCAAGGAACGCCTTCCATCGGAAGTATACTGTACGTGGAGAGTCTCAGCTGGGTCCACGGCCGCAGCAAGTAAGTGCCTCCTTATTACGCGGAAAATAATGATTCCTCCAACTGACAGCAGGGAACCACTGGACGGGCCACCGTATTTTGTGAAAAAAAACCTTACTGCTGGGACCCACCTGACGGGCCACCGTATTTCGCGAAAAAAACGTTCCCCGCGCTATCAGCTCGGACCCACCGGAAGTGCCTCCTTATTACACACAAAAAAATGAATACTCCCCCGGCTAGCTGCGACCCACCTTGGTGGGAGGCTGACTTGTGGGCCTACTAAGTTGACGGGGACAAAGGGCTTTGTCAACTTAGTCAATATGAATGATTCTAGCTCCAGTGACCATACGATGTCCATCCAACGGCCGTAGTGCTTCTTTAACCTTTGGTCTTCTTGCTCCAGCCGCCCAAAGTAGCGCCGGTCGTGCCGCATGCTCCTGCCTCCCGTGGCCGGCTGTGCTGCCATGGAGGCCTCACCACCCCTACTATTCCCACCGCTGGCCAGGCTCTGCAGCGATGGCAGCCTCACACCGCAGCCGAACCAGTGAACCCTCGTACTCCTCTCCGCGCGAGCTTCCGCTGTCGTGTCTTCCCCGGCTCCGCGTCATCCCCTTCCTAGGCCTCGCCGTTGTCCACCGCCGTGGTGCTCTCCACGCGGCGTGGTCAACATGGTCAAGGGACGACTTCCATCGGAAGAGTACTCTACGTGGAGAGGCTAAGAGCTGGGTCCACGGCCACAACCCAGTTTTTTTTTTGTGATTTGCCAAGTAAGTCACTTAGTCAGGCCTGTTGGGCTGCAAATCTTTCAAGACGAGGAGAGCTTTCATTCGGCTGGCCGAGAAAATGGCCCATCAGTAATGAGAAATGGGCTGTACATTTTTAAAACACATCAAATTGGCAATTAGTTTCAAATATCATTTTTTTTCATTTCAAGATTTTAAATTACATTAATTTTTATGCGTGGAGAATTTGTTGGATTTTATATTGATATACATTTATTTTTAAAATCAGTTTGAATGTGAGTCAAAATTTCGGGATTAAAAACAGTTCAGACCGCACCGACACATGCAAAATTTCATATAATTTTTTAACCGTGGCCACAATATGGGCTGTAATGCTAACAAAAAGAATATGGGCTAAAAACCTTAAGAATTAGCAAATGGGCTGTAAATTATTAGAAATAATGGCAGATGAGTTGCATGCTGTTTTCCACAGATTTGAGGCTTTCGTAAAAAAAAGGTTGATGCACAAGCAGTGACTGTTGGATGTCCATCCAATGGCCGTCATGCTTCTTCAATCACTGCTCTTGCTACTCCAGCCACTCAAACAAGCGTCGGCGGGACTGCCTGCTCCCTCCTTCCCGCATCCGGCTATACTGCCGCGCAGGCCTCACCGCCCCACCGTACTCCCATCGCTGGCCTAGCCATCCCTCTACTCACCCACACCTGATGTTATTCTCCGGCGACGGCAGACGAACCAGTAAACCCTCATACAGTAGTACTCCCCTCCGCGTGGGAAACAACTGCCGAGTCTTCCCTGCCTCCATGTCGTTCCCTTCCTAGGCCTCGCCGTCATCCACCGCCCTGATGCTCTCGGCGCGGCCTAGTCAATGTGGTCAACGACCGACATGCATCTGAAGTGGACTGTACATGGAGAGGCTGACAGCTGGGTCCACAGCCGCACGCAAGGAAATGCCTCCTTATTACACACAAAATAATGATTCCTCCACCTAACATCTGGGACCCACCGAAAGTGCCTCTGTATTTGGCGAAAAAAACGTTATCGCCGCTGATAGCTTGGACCCACTGATACGTCCATTTTGCATCATGCTTTTATATCAATATTTATTGCATTATGGGCTGTTATTACACATTATATCTCAGTACTTATGGCTATTCTCTCTTATTTTACAAGGTTTACCATGAAGAGGGGGAATGCCGGCAGCTGGAATTCTGGCTGGAAAAGGAGCAAACGTTGGAAACCTATTCTGCACAACTCCAAAAGTCCTGAGACTCCACGAAACAACTTTTTGGAATTAATAAGAATTATGGGCGAAAGAAATAGGCCAGGGGGCCCACACCCTGTCTAGGAGACAGCCCCCCCCCCTAGGGCGTGACCCCCTCTCTCCTGGGCCCCTGGTGGGCCTCCGGCGTCCATCTTCTGCTATATCATCACTTTTCCCCTGGAAAAAAATCATGTGTAAGCTTACGGGACAAAACTCCGCCGCCACGAGGCGGAACCTTGGCGGAATCAATCTAGGGCTCTGGCGGAGCTGTCCTGCCAGGGACACTTCCCTCCGGGAGAGGGAAATCATCACCAACGTCATCACCAACGATCCTCTTATCGGGAGGGGGTCAATCTCCATCAACATCTTCACCAGCACAATCTCCTCTCAAAACCCTAGTTCATCTCTTGTATCCAATCTTGTATCAAAACCACAAATTGGTACCTGTGGGTTGCTAGTAGTGTTGATTACTCATTGTAGTTGATGCTATTTGGTTTACTTGGTGGAAGATCATATATTCAGATACTTTATGCATATTATTACTCCTCTGATTATGAACATGAATATGCTTTGTGAGTAGTTATGTTTGTTCCTGAGTAAATGGGTGAAGTCTTGCTATTACTAGTCATGTGAATTTGGTATTCATTCGATATTTTGATGAGATGTATGTTGTCTTTCCTCTAGTGGTGTTATGTGAACGTCGACTACATGACACTTCACCATTATTTGGGCCTAGAGGAAGGCATAGGTAAGTAATAAGTAGATGATGGGTTGCTAGAGTGACTGTCGGTGTCAAATCCGGTGGATCTCGGGTAGGGGGTCCCGAACTGTGCGTCTAGGCAGATGGTTACAGGAGATAAGGGACACGATGTTTTTACCCAGGTTCGAGCCCTCTCGATGGAGGTGAAACCCTACTCCTGCTTGATTAATATTGATGATATGGGTAGTACAAGAGTAGATCTACCACGAGATCAGAGAGGCTAAACCCTAGAAGCTAGCCTATGGTATGATTGTTCTTCGTCCTACGGACTAAAACCCTCCGCTTTATATAGACACCGAAGAGGGTTAGGGTAACACAGAGTCGGTTACAATGGTAGGAGATCTACATATCCGTATCGCCAAGCTTGCCTTCCACGCCAAGGAAAGTCCCATCCGGACACGGGACGGAGTCTTCAAACTTGTATCTAGGAGTCCGGCCAATGGTGATAGTTCGGCTATCCGGACACCCCCTAATCCGGGACTCCCTCAGTGACAGAAGCTTAAACCCTAGTTTATGTGTTGCTTCGTTAGGGGTTGATATGGACACATATCCATATGTTTAATGCTGTAGGTTTACCTTAATACTCTTTTTTGTAGTTGCGGATGCTTGCAATAGGGGTTAATCATAAGTGGGATGCTTGTCCATGTTAGGGCAGTACCCAAGTACCGGTCCACCCACATATCAAATTATCAAAGTACCGAACGCGAATCTTATGAACCTGATAAAAACTAGCTTGACGATAATTCCCAATGTGTCCTCGGGAGCTCCTTCTTCATTACTAGAATTTGTCCAGGCTTATCCTTTGCTACATAAAGGATTGGGCCACCTTGCTGCACTTTATTTACTCTGTTTACTTTTTGCTCGTTACTATTTATCTTATCACAAAACTGTCTATCACCTACTATTTCAGTGCTTGCAGAGAAAACCTTACTGAAAACCGCTTATCATTTCCTTCTGCTCCTCGTTGGGTTCGACACTCTTACTTATCAAAAGGACTACGATAGATCCCCTATACTTGTGGGTCATCAAGACTCTTTTCTGGCGCCGTTGCCGGGGAGCGTAGCGCTCTTGGTGAGTGGAACTTGGTAAGGAAACATTTATATAGTGTGCTAAAAATTTCTGTTACTTGTCACTATGGAAACTAATCCTTTGAGGGGCTTGTTTGGGGTATCTTCAACCCAACCAGAAGAGCAAAGAGATGCTCCTCAACCTACTGAACTTTATGAAAATATTAACTTTGAGATTCCTTCGGGTATGATAGAAAAACTGCTAGCTAATCCTTTTGCAGGAGATGGAACATTGCATCCCGACTTACACCTTATCTTTGTGGATGAAGTTTGTGGATTATTTAAGCTTGCAGGTATTCCCGATGATGTTGTCAAAAGGAAGGTCTTCCCTTTATCCTTGAAGGGGGATGCAATGACATGGTATAGGCTATGTGATGATACGGGATCTTGGAATTATAAGCGGTTGAAGTTGGAATTTCACCAGAAGTTCTACCCTATGCATCTTGTTCATCGTGATCGTAATTACATATATAATTTCTGGCCTTGCGAAGGAGAAAGCATCGCTCAAGCTTGGGGGAGGCTTAAGTCAATGTTATATTCATGCCCCAATCATGAGCTCTCTCGAGAAATGATTATTCAGATTTTTATGCTCGGCTTTCCCTTGATAATCGCAACCTGCTCGATAGTTCATGTGCTGGTTCCTATATGCTGAAGACTATTGATTTCAAATGGGACTTATTAGAATGAATTAAACGCAACTCTGAAGATTGGGGTTCCAACGATGGTAAGGAGTTAGTTATGACACCTAAGTTCGATTGTGTTAAAACTTTTATGGATACCGATGCTTTCCGTGGATTTAGCTCTAAGTATGGACTTGACTCTGAGATAGTAGCTACTTTTTGTGAAACTTTTGCTACTCACGTTGATCTCCCTAAAGAGAAGTGGTTTAAGTATAATCCTCTTGTTGAAGTGAAAGTAGTTGCACCTATTACAGTCGAAGAAAAGACTATTACATATAGTGATCTTATTATTCCTACCGCTTATGTTGAAAAACCTCCTTTTCCTGTTAGGATAAAAGATCATGCTAAAGCTTCGACTGTTGTTCATAAGAGTAATACTAGGACTTAAACTCCTCTTGAGCAAATTAATGTTGAATCTGGTATTGCTATGATTAAAGATCTCTTGGATGAGGACTTAGATGGGCATGTTATTTCTTTCTTGGGTGAAACTGCTAATATTGCTAGACCCAATACTAAAACACATAGACCAGTCGTAGGTACGCCTGTTATTTCTGTTAAAATAGGAGATCATTGCTATCATGGCCTATGTGATATGGGTGCTAGTGCTAGTGCGATACCTTATGATCTTTATAAAGAAATTATGCACGATATTGCACCTGTAGAATTAGAAGACATTGATGTTACTATTAAGCTTGCTAATAGGGACACCATTAAACCTATTGAGATTGTTAGAGATGTTGAAGTCTTGTGTGGGAAGATTAAATACCCTGCTGATTTTCTTGTTCTTGCTTCCCCACAACATGATTTTTGTCCCATTATTTTTGGTAGACCCTTCTTGAACACTGCTAGTGCTAAGATTAATTGTAAAAGGAAGGTCGTCACTGTTGGCATAGATGGTATGTCTCATGAGTTCAATTTTGCTAAGTTTAGTAGACAACCTCATGAAAGGGAACCACCTAGTAAGGATGAAATTATTGGTCTTGCTTCCATTGTTGCTCCTCCAACTGATTCGTTAGAACAATATTTGCTAGACCATGCAAATGATATGTTTATGAAGGAAAGGGAAGAAATAGATGAAGTGTTCCTTAAACAAGAACCTATGCTGAAACATAACCTTCCCGTTGAAATTCTTGGGGATCCTCCTCCACCCAAGGGTGATCCCGTGTTTGAACTCAAACCATTACCTGATAATCTTAAGTATGCTTATCTTGATGAAAAAGAAATGTATCCTGTTATTATTAGTGCTAACCTTTCAGAGAAAGAAGAAGAAAGATTATTGAAAACACTGAAGAAGCATAGAGCTGCTATTGGATATACTCTGGACGATCTTAAGGGCATTAGTCCCACATTATGTCAACACAAAATTTCAGTGGAGAAAGATGCCAAACCAGTTAGAGATCCTCAAAGACGATTAAATCCCAAAATGAAGGAAGTGGTAAGAAAGGAGATACTAAAGCTCCTTGAGGCAGGTATTATTTATCCTGTTGCTGATAGTGAATGGGTAAGCCCTGTCCATTGTGTCCCTAAAAAGGGAGGTATTACCATTGTTCCTAATGATAAAGATGAATTGATCCCGCAAAGAATTATTGCAGGTTATAGGATGGTAATTGATTTTTGTAAGTTAAATAAAGCTACTAAGAAAGATCATTACCCTTTACCTTTTATTGATCAAATGCTAGAAAGGCTATCCAAACACACACATTTTTGCTTTCTAGATGGTTATTCTGGTTTCTCACAGATACCTGTATCAGCGGGGGATCAATCTAAAACTACTTTTACTTGCCCTTTTGTTACCTTTGCTTATAGACATATACCTTTTGGTTTATGTAATGCACCTGCTACCTTTCAAAGATGCATGATGGCTATATTTTCTGATTTTTGTGAAAAGATTTGTGAGGTATTCATGGATGACTTCTTCGTCTATGTATCCTCTTTTGATGATTGTTTGAGCAACCTTGATCAAGTTATGCAGAGATGCGAAGACACTAGTCTCGTCCTGAATTAGGAAAAGTGTCACTTTATGGTTAATGAAGGCATTGTCTTGGGGCACAAGATCTCCGAGAGAGGTATTGAAGTTGATAAAGCCAAAGTTGATGCTATTGAAAAGATGCCATGTCCCAAGGACATAAAAGGTATAAGAAGTTTCCTGGGTCACGCCGGTTTTTATAGGAGGTTCATTAAGGACTTTTCTAAAATCTCTAGGCCTCTGACTAATTTATTGTAAAAAGATATTCCTTTTGTCTTTGATGATGATTGTGTAGAAGCATTTGAAACACTTAAGAAAGCTTTGATCACTGCACCTATTACTCAGCCACCTGATTGGAATTTACATTTTAAAATTATGTGCGATGCTAGTGATTATGCTGTAGGTGTTGTTTTAGGGCAAAGAGTCGATAAGAAATTGAATGTTATCGAGTATGCTAGTAAGACTCTTGATACTGCCCAGAGAAATTATGCTACTACTAAAAAGGAGTTCTTAGCAGTTGTGTTTGCAGGTGATAAGTTTAGACCTTATATTGTTGATTCCAAAGTTACTATCCACACTGACCATGCTGCTATTAAATATCTTATGGAAAACAAAGATGCTAAGCCTAGACTCATTAGATGGGTTCTCTTGCTCCAAGAATTTGACTTGCATATTATTGATAGAAAGGGAGTTGAGAACCCCGTTGCAGACAACTTGTGTAGGTTAGAGAATGTTCTTGATGACCCACTGCCTATTAATGATAGCTTTCCTGATGAACAATTAGCAATTGTCAATGCTTCTCGTACTGCTCTTTGGTATGCTAATTATGCTAATTACATTGTTGCTAAATATATACCACCTAGTTTCACATACCAGCAAAAGAAAAAGTTCTTTTATGATTTAAGACATTACTTCTGGGATGATCCACACCTTTATAAAGAAGGAGTAGATGGTATTATTAGACGCTGTGTGCCTGAGCATGAACAGGAACAAATCCTACGCAAGTGTCACACTGAATCCTATGGAGGACACCACGCTGGAGATAGAACTACACACAAGGTACTACAATCTGGTTTTTATTGGCCTACTCTCTTCAAAGATGCTCATAAGTTTGTCTTATATTGTGATGAATGTCAAGGAATAGGTAACATTAGTAGACGTCAAGAAATGCCTATGAATTATTCTCTTGTTATTGAACCGTTTGATGTTTGGGGCTTTGATTATATGGGACCTTTTCCTGCCTCCAATGGTTATACACATATTTTAGTTGCTGTTGATTATGTTACTAAGTGGGCAGAAGCCATTCCAACTAGTAGTGCTGATCATAACACTTCTATTAAAATGCTTAAAGAAGTTATTTTTCCAAGGTTTGGAGTCCCTAGATATCTTATGACTGATGGTGGTTCACACTTTATTCATGGTGCTTTCCGTAAGATGCTCGCTAAGTATGATGTCAATCATAGAATAGCATCTCCTTATCATCCGCAGTCTAGTGGTCAAGTAGAGTTGAGTAATAGAGAGCTCAAATTACTTTTGCAAAAGACTGTGAATAGATCTAGAAAGAATTGGTCCAAAAAATTGATTATGTATTATGGGCCTATAGAACTACATACAAAAATCCTATGCGTATGTCTCCTTATAAGATGGTTTATGGAAAAGCATGTCATTTACCACTTGAACTTGAACATAAGGCATATTGGGCTATTAAAGAGCTCAATTATGACTTCAAACTTGCTGGTGAGAAAAGGTTATTTGATATTAGCTCACTTGATGAATGGAGAACCCAAGCATATGAGAATGCCAAGCTTTTCAAAGAAAAAGTCAAACGCTGGCATGATAAGAGGATACGAAAGCATGAGTTTAACGTAGGAGATTATTTGTTATTATTCAACTCTCATTTAAGATTTTTTGCAGGAAAACTTCTCTCAAAATGGGAAGGTCCCTACGTTATCGAGGAGGTCTGTCGTTCTGGTGCTATAAAAATCAACAAATTCGACGGCACAAATTCGAGGGTGGTAAACGGTCAAAGAATTAAACATTATATTTCAGGTAATCCTATCAATGTTGAAACTAATATTATTGAAACCATAACCCCTGAGGAATACATAAGAGACACTTTCCAGAACGTTCCAGACTCCGAAAAGGCATATGTACGTGGTACGGTAAGTAAACCGGCTCCAAAAAAACTTCAATGGGAATTTTTATCAGTTTTGGATTATTTAAGAATTTTAGGAAGAAAGAAGTAGTCCGAAAGGGACACGAGGCTCCCACGAGAGAGGTGGCCGCGCCCCCCCTCTGTAGTGCGCGCCCCCCTATCTCGTGGGCACCTCGTGTGCCTCCCGGACTCTGTTTTCTTGTATGTTACGTATTTTGGTCGGTAAAAATTCATTATATATACTCCCGAAGGTTTTGACCACCGTATCATGCAAATATCCTCTGTTTTCGTTTCGAGTTTTTCCCGTTGCAGATTTGGAACAAGATGTCGTCCCAAGATTCGGAGGCGGAGAGCTACATGGCTGATTATATCGCAAACCCAAAGTATACGGGGATGTGGTACATTATGGCTGGACCACAGAGGAAGAAGAAGACTATGACCCAATGAGGAAGGAGGAGACAGGATCCGATGAAGAGGACGATCCACTACCTCAACCTGGTGATATGCATGTGGAGTTCAAGAAGTCAAGCCTCTCTAAGGTCCAATCTATCCCACCACGTTTTTTGCAGGACAGCAAGGCAACACTATGAAAAAGGATAATGAAACTTGAGCTCGAGAATGAGGATTTGAGGGAGGAAAATTTTAGCCTCAAACGCAAGCTAGAGAAGAAAAATGCAACAACTCCACCGTCATTACCATCTCCTCCATCACCTCCGAGGAAATAATCACATGGGTATGGGCACTCCCCTTGGCAACTGCCAAGCTTGGGGGAGGTGCCCCGGTATCGTATCACCATCACACTTTTATTTTTACCGCTTTATTTAGTTCGATCCTTTTAGTAGTATCTTGATCTATTAGTAGTTGAAGTTTTTGATTTCAAGTAGTTTGAGTTTTGCTTTGTGATCTCTTTATGTAATCGAGTCCGTGTGCTATCAATAATAAAGATTAGTGTTGAGTCAAGGGCTTTCTATGTTGCTATGATCTTGAGAAAGTAGAAAGAATACAAGAGTTCATATTGATCTTATGGATAGTGATAACTTCACACATAGAAAGTATGAGGCATAAAAATTGTTGAGAGTTGATGAACGTAGCCTTCGTCATTGTTGAAATTAATAGGAAGTGATAAGGAAAGAGGGGTTCACATATAAATATATTATCTTGGACATCTTTTATGATTGTGAAGCACTCATTAAGTATGACATGCTAAAAGAGTTGATGTTGGACAAGGAAGACAACGTAATGGTTTATGTCTTCCGACATCTCAGTTAAAGTATATTGTCATTGACCTTCCAAACATGTTGAGCTTGCCTTTCCCCCTCTTGCTAGCCAAATTCCTTGCACCAAGTAGAAATACTACTTGTGCTTCCAAATATTCTTAAACCCAGTTTTGCCATGAGAGTCCACCATACCTACCTATGGATTGAGTAAGATCCTTCAAGTAAGTTGTCATCGGTGCAAGCAATAAAAATTGCTCTCTAAATATGCATGACTTATTAGTGCAGAGAAAATAAGCTTTGTACGAACTTGTTGTGGAAGTAATAAAAGCGACGGACTGCATAATAAAGGTCCACATACAAGGGGCAATATAAAGTGACGTTCTTTTGCATTAAGAATTTGTGCATCAACCCTAAACGCGCATGACAACCTTTGCTTCCCTCTGCGAAGGGCCTATCTTTTACTTTATGTTTTACTTTATGCTTGAGTCAAGGTGATTCTCACCTTTCCCTTTTTCATTTTATCCTTTGGCAAGCTCCTCGTGTTTGAAAGATCATGACACATATATCCAATTGGATGTAAGTTGGCATAGGCTATTATTGTTGACATCACCTAAAGGTGAATACATTGGGAGGCAACACAATAAGCCCCTATCTTTCTCAGTGTCCGGCTGAAACTCTATAACCACAAGTATTGCGTGAGTGTTATCAATTATAGGAGACTACGAGATAGTTGAGTATGTGAGCTTGCTGAAAAGCTCTATTATTGACTCTTTCTGATGTTACGATAAATTGCAATTGCTTCAATGACTAACATTATAGTTTGTTAGTTCCCAATGAAGTTTTTGAACCATACTTGACATTGTGAATTGCTTATTACTTGAGCATAGGAAATCATCTGACAAAATCTATATATGTTGTTGTTATTAGAATGACCATGATGCCCTCATGTCCGTATTTTATTTTTATCGACACCTCTATCTCTAAACATGTGGACATATTTTTCGATTTTGGCTTCCGCTTGAGGACAAGTGAGGTCTAAGCTTGGGGGAGTTGATACGTCCATTTTGCATCATGCTTTTATATCAGTATTGATTGCATTATGGGCTGTTATTACACATTATATCTCAATACTTATGGCTATTCTCTCTTATTTTACAAGGTTTACCATGAAGAGGGGGAATGCCGGCAGTTGGAATTCTGACTAGAAAAGGAGCAAACGTTGGAAACCTATTATGCACAAATCCAAAAGTCCTGAGACTCCACGAAACAAATTTTTGGAATTAATAATAATTTATGGGTGAAAGAAATAGGCCAGGGGGCCACACCCTGTCCAGGAGACAGGGGCACCCCCCCCCCCAGGGCACGGCCCCCTATCTCCTGGGCCCCTTGGTGGGCCTCCGGCGTCCATCTTCTGCTATATCATCACTTTTCCCCTGGAAAAAATCGTGGGTAAGCTTACAGGATGAAACTCCGCCGCCACGAGGCGGAACCTTGGTGGAATCAATCTAGGGCTCTGGCGGAGCTGTTCTGCCGGGGACATTTCCCTCCGGGAGAGGGAAATCATCACCAACGTCATCACCAACGATCCTCTCGTCGGGAGGGGGTCAATCTCCATCAATATCTTCACCAGCACAATCTCCTCTCAAAACCCTAGTTCATCTCTTGTATCCAATCTTGTATCAAAACCACAAATTGGTACCTGTGGGTTGCTAGTAGTGTTGATTACTCCTTGTAGTTGATGCTATTTGGTTTACTTGGTGGAAGGTCATATGTTCAGATCCTTTATGCATATTATTACTCCTCTGATTATGAACATCAATATGCTTTGTGAGTAGTTACGTTTGTTCCTGAGGACATGGGTGAAGTCTTGCTATTAGTAGTCATGTGAATTTGGTATTCGTTCGATATTTTGATGAGATGTATGTTGTCTTTCCTCTAGTGTTGCTATGTGAACGTCGACTACATGACACTTCACCATTATTTGGGCCTATAGGAAGGCATAGGGAAGTAATAAGTAGATGATGGATCGCTAGAGTGACAGAAGCTTAAACCCTAGTTTATGCATTGCTTCGTTAGGGGTTGATATGGACCCATATGTTTAATGCTGTGGTTAGGTTTACCTTAATACTCCTTTTTGTAGTTGCCGATGCTTGCAATAGGGGTTAATCAGAAGTGGGATGCTTGTCCATGTTAGGGCAGTACCCAAGTACCGGTCCACCCACATATCAAATTATCAAAGTACCAAACGTGAATCTTATGAACGTGATGAAAACTAGCTTGACGATAATTCCCAATGTGTCCTCAGGAGCTCCTTCTTCATTATTAGGATTTGTCCAGGATTATCCTTTGCTACATAAAGGATTGGGCCACCTTGCTGCACTTTATTTACTCTATTTACTTTTTGCTCGTTACTATTTATCTTATCACGAAACTATCTATCACCTACTATTTCAGTGCTTGCAGAGAAAACCTTACTGGAAACCGCTTATCATTTCCTTGTGCTCCTCGTTGGGTTCGACACTCTTACTTATCGAAAGGACTACGATAGATCCCCTATACTTGTGGGTCATCACCCACCAGCTATATCTTCGCACGCAAGGAAGTGCCTCCTTATTACACAAAAAACGAATACCCCCCCTGCTAGCTGGGACCCAGTATAGTGGCAGGCTGACTTGTGGGTCTACTAAGTTGACGGGGACGGAGGGCTTTGTCAACTTAGTCAATACTCTAGTGACCGTACGATGTCCATCCAACGGCCGTAGTGCTTCTTCAACCTCTGGTCTTCGTTCTCCAGCCGCCCAAAGCAGCGCCGGTCGTGCCGCATGCTCCTGCATACCGTGGCCGGCTGTGATACCGCGGAGGCCTCACCGCCCCCTACTACTCCCACTGCTAGCCAGGCCATCCCTTTACTCACCCACACCCCCTATTATTCTGTGGCGATGGCAGCCTCACACCGCAGCAAAACCGGTGAACCCTCGTACTCTTCTTCACGTGGGCATCGACTACTGCGTCTTCCCCGGCTCCGCGACGTCCCCTTCCTAGGCCTCGCCGTCGTCCACCGCCGTGGTGCTCTTGGCGCAGCGTGGTCAATGTGGTCAACGACCGACTTCCATCGGAAGAGTACTGTGCGTGGAGAGGCTGACAGCTGGGTCCACGGCGACCGCAAGGAAGTGCCTCCTTATTACACGCAAAATAATTATTCCTCCACCTGACAGCTGGGACCCACTGGACGGGCCACCGTATTTCGCGAAAAAAATGTTTCCCCCTGACTGCTGGGACCCACCAGCTACATCATCGCATGCAAGGAAGTGCGTCTAGGCAAAAAAGCAAAACGATTAGCCCCCCTGACTGCTGGGACCCACTAGCTACACCTTCGCACGCAAGGAAGTGTGTCCAGGCAAAAAAAGATTCGCCCCCCTGACTGTTGGGACCCACCAGCTACATCTTCGCATGCAAGAAAGTGCGTCCGGGCAAAAAAACGATTTGCCCCCCTGACTGTTGGGACCCACCAGCTACATCTTTGCACGCAAGGAAGTGTAGGACAGTCGTGACCCACCTGGTCGAAGCGTACGTAGCATTGTCATTCTGGTCGCGAACGTGTACGTACATATATACTGGTCGATGTAGAGGCGCGCACATGTCGTAGTAGAGGCGCGACGTAGCATGTACACATACGTACAGCGGCTAGGGTGCAAGAAAGAAATACGGCCACGTATGTGTACATACGGGCAGGGTCTCGAACGCCTACTTGCTCATACATACGGCCAGGGCTCATGTACATGGCTGGGTCGGAACGGAGAAACAACATCGTCGTCGTGTTCATGGGGAGGCAACAAAATGCGTCGTGTTCATGGGGAGGCAACGAAATGCGTCGTGTTCATCAGGAGGCAACGGAACGCGTGGGAGCCAACCGGCTGGGTCGGAACGGAATGCGTGGTCATGTTCATCGGGAGGGCTTGGATGGAACACGCGATGGAAACGAGGCCTAGCATACCGCACAACGGAGGAAACAGACCTCCTACGTTTGGAACGGTGTCCTGTTGATCGGGAGGGGTGTGGTGTACCGCAAAACAGAGGAAATGGACCTCCTACGGTCGAAACGGGGGTCCTGTTGATCGGGAGGGGTGTGGTGTACCGCAAAACGGACGAAACGAACCTCCTACGGTCGAAACGGGGGCCCTGTTGATCAGAAGGGGTGTGGCGTACCGCAAAACAGACGAAACGGACTTGTGTTGGAGCGCTACGATCGAAACAGGGGTCCTATTCATCGGGAGGGGTGTGGCATACCGTAAAAACGGGGCTCCATGGGATACTGTTCATCTCCACCATCGACCTCCTCGAGCCTCCACGGGCTGTCGTCGACCTCCTTCAGCCTCCATGGGCTCCTGTTCATCCAGCCTCCACCACGCGCTACTCCATCGACTACTGTTCAACCACCCCTCCACGGGCACCCCTCCACCGTCTACTGTTCATCCAGCCCTCCACACCACGGAGTCCTGTTCAACCACCCCTCCACGGCCACCCCTCCACCGTCTACTGTTCATCCAGCCCTCCACACCACGGGGTCCTGTTCATCTAG